>NW_028234404.1:35014768-35019768 GCF_977035675.1 Penaeus japonicus | reverse complement strand
GTCTGAATATATACTGTATATATACATCATGATATCAAGTTAATTAAGATTTTTGTTTTACTATCACGCAGTTCTTTAGATGACCTTTCAAGTAAGGGTATCATGTTATATCAAGAGAGAGAGAGAGAGAGAGAGAGAGAGAGAGAGAGAGAGAGAGAGAGAGAGAGAGAGAGAGAGAGAGAGAGAGAGAGAGAGAGAGAGAGAGAGAGAGAGAGAGAGAGAATAGAACAAAGGTAATTGAATATTTACACGTCTAGTTTTCATCTGTTCTGAAATTATTTAGAAAAAAAAGTTAGCATTTATGATACGAGCATTCTCACCTAACAACCTGTTTTGCTTTTAGTCATAATTCTGGCTTCAAAGTTAATTATATTCTATGACATTTCCAGCAAATTACCTTTTCCTGCGCTATGTTGCCTGCGGTTGGTGCATGATCATTTTCCTTTCCTCTTCTCTCATATTTTATATTAATATACATATATATATATATATATATATATATATATATATATATATATATATATATATATACATATATGTATACAGAGAGATAGAGAGAGAGAGAGGAAGAGAGAGAGAGAGAGAGAGACAGACAGACAGACAGAGAGAGCGAGAGAGAGAAAGAGGAAAAGAGAAAGAACGAAAGAAAGAGCAAGAAAAAGAGAAAGAGAGAGAGAGAGAGAGAGAGAGAGAGAGAGAGAGAGAGAGAGAGAGAGAGAGAGAGACGTAAACATACACACAGACAGGTAGCATTACACGCATCTATCTCCCTCCCCTTCCTTCTCTCTCTTTCCCTCTTTGGCCATAACTCTTCCTATAACAATAAAAGCTTCATCCCCCGAAATGAACCCAACTAAGCTCCAGCAAAATAGATGAATTAGATTCATATATATGTATATGACCGGCAATACACGAATCATTTCGCCGGCTCCGCAATTCAACCCTGTGTAAGCTATGCATAGATAGCTGATGGATGTATTTGTTGGAGCAAAAGCACAATTTTTAGATATGAATATATATGTATGTATATATGTATATATATATATATATATATATATATATATATATATTATATATATATATATATATATATGTGTGTGTGTGTGTGTGTGTGTGTGTGTGTGTGTGTGTGTGTGTGTGTGTGTGTGTGTGTGTGTGTGCATATATATATATATATATATATATATATATATATAATATATATATATATGTATATATATATATATATATATATATATATATATATACATACACATACATATATACATACACACACACGCACACACACACACATAGAGTACACTTTCAAGAGAATGTCTACATGGTTGAAAAAATCGACAGAGGGACAGACTGAAAGAGAGATGGAGAGAGGAAGGGAGGGAAGGAAAGAGAGAGAGAGAGAGAGAGAGAGAGAGAGAGAGAGAGAGAGAGAGAGAGAGAGAGAGAGAGAGAGAGAGAGAGAGAGAGAGAGAGAGAAAGAAGAGAGGAAAAGAGAGAGAGAGAGAGAGAGAGAGAGAATGAGAGAGAGAGAGAGAGAGAGAAAGAGAGAGAGAGAGAGAGAGAGAAAGAAAGAGCGAGTTCGAGCGAGAGAGAGAGAGAGAGAGAGAGAGAGAGAGCAAGAAAGAATAAGCAAGAGCAAGAAAGATAATGAGAGAGAGAGAATAAGAGAGAAAAACAACTACAGTACATTCCCCCTAAAACCCGAGACGAACAAATGAACGCAAACAAAAATCTAAGCACCCACAACCCCAACCATCGGACAAGCAACCAAGCAACTAAGCAACCAAGCAACCATCCACCCAGACGTAGAGTGTCATTAAGCAACCAATTAACTAGCGACACTGGCGACAGCTCTGCCAGTCCGTCTGCCGAAAGCACCCGTAACGAGGACACTGCTTGAGGACGCATTACGACTGACCGATTACCAAATACGTGGATTGATCTTTGGATGTTTGATTGCAAGCACGCTCATCCTACTTGGGATATGCCGTTGCACAGAGAGCATTGCGGTGTTGCAGAGAGGTTATGGCGCGGTGATGGACGGGTGGCAGCGAGAGGTGAGGGGAGGAGGAGGGGCGAGGGGGAGGGGGAGGGGGAGGAGGAAGGCGGAGGGGGGAAGCGGAGGGGGAGGGGGAAAGGGAGGGGGAGGGGGAGGAGGAGGGGGATAGGGAGGGTGAGGGGAAGAAGATAGGGAGGGTGAGGGGAAGGGAAGGAGGAAGGGGAGGAGAAGGGGAGTAGGAAGGGGGAAGGCGGAGGGGGATAGGGAGTGTGACGGGGAGGGGGAAGGTAAGGGAAGGGGGATAGGGAGGGTGAGGGGAAGGGGTAAGGTGAGAGGGGATAGAGGGAGTGGGAGGTAGTGAGAGATGGTGGTGGGTAAGGGGAGAGGGAGGGGAGACTATGAGGGAGAGAGTAAGGAGGGGTGAGGCAGAGTAAGGGGGTGGGAGGGAGGAAAGGAGGCTGGAGGGCAGGGTGGTAGGTAGGGTGTAGGGTAGAACAGAGTAAGAACGAACTAGTACGAGCAAAGGAAGATAGTTGGGGGAAGGGGGGGGGAGGGAGAGAAAGAGATGAAATGAGGGGAAGGGAGGGAAGAGGGGGATAGGGAGTGTAGAGAGTTAGGGAATGGAGCGCAGAGGGGGAGAGAAAGAGAGAGACATAAGGAAGGGAGGGGGGGAAGAGAAGGAGAGAAAGAGAAAGAGAGATAGGGAATGGGGGGAGAGGATAGTATTTAGAAAGCGTGATATCGTTGCATTAGTACCGAATGCTTTCAAGGGACGTAATATTTATCTAAAAAAAAAACAGAACAAAGTAGAAAAAGACATGTTTATATAAACGGTCATTTTTATATCTTTACCTTTCTTTGAATCTCTCTCTCTCTCTATATATATATATATCTATCTATCTATCTATCTATCTATCTTTCTTTCTTTCTTCCCTCCCTCTCTCTCTATCTATCAATCTGTCATCTAATTACTTACCTACTATTCCCCGAGACCAACAATATAAAATAACACAAATATAACCTCAAACAATATCGCATCAACAACAACAACAACAATAACAACAACAAAGTATAGATAATAATGATAAAAAAAAACATAGATAAAAACAGAGACATAATGACACTGACACTTTTCGCCAATATTAGCACGGTAATAAAACCTGTAGTTGCAATTTACGTTTAATATTCGAACACAATCATTGTCGTCATTATCAACATGCAAGAGCTACCCATTACGAATATTACCTCAACACTATTTTGGTTCCGTGAATGTCACACATAGTCGTGGCGTTTGTGTCTCTCTCTACCTCTCTCTTTCTATCTATCCTTCTATCTATCTGTCTATCTATCTCTCTCTCTATTTCTCTCTCTCTCTCTCTCTCTCTCTCTCTCTCTCTCTCTCTCTCTCTCTCTCTCTCTCTCTCTCTCTCTCTCTCTCTCTCTCTCTCTCTCTCTCTCACTCTCCGTCTATGTATCAATCTCTATCTATCTATCTCTACCTACGTATCCATCTCATTCTATCTATCTCTATCTCTCTCTCTTTCGTCAAGTTTCCGGAATGTGGGAAATGGAGAAGTGAGAGGGGGGGGGAGTAAAGAGGGGAGGAGGAGGGGAAAAGAAGGAAAGGGATAAGGAGGAGGGAGAGGAAGGGAAAGCTTTCGCAAGAGAGAGAGAGAGAGAGAAAGAGAGAGAGAGAGAGAGAGAGAGAGAGAGAGAGAGAGAGAGAGAGAGAGAGAGAGATTACCAAACAAATAGACAGGAGAGAGAGAGAGAGAGAGAGAGAGAGAGAGAGAGAGAGACTAACACACAAAGACAGAGAGAAAGAGAAAGAAAAAGAGAGATAGAGAAAGAGATAGAGAGCAAAAGACAAAGACAAACAGAGATAGATAGGGAAAGGGAAGAAGAGAAAATAGAGGTTTCAAAGTAACTTATTCTTCAAGTTACGAAGAAGAAGCAAAATATAAGACTATATTATAAAAAAAGGAAGAAAAGTTTTCAACATCTTTTATCAGAAGAAAAGTTAATTAGTGGATGAACGAGTCGTCTTATCATCTCTTCGTCTCTCTTCCACTCTGTCCGTCTTTATCTTTCTGACTATTTATGTGTTATCCCTTCTCTCTGTCAACCTCTGTCTCTCTCTCTTTCTCTTTTCATCTCTCTTCCACTCTGTTCGTCTTTATCTTTCTGACTATTTATGTGTTATCCCTTCTCTCTGTCAACCTCTGTCTCTCTCTCTTTCTCTTTTCATCTCTCTTCCACTCTGCCTGTCTTTTTCTTTCTGACTATCTATGTGTTATCCCTTCTCTCTGTCAACCTCTGTTTCTCTCTCTTTCTCTTTTCATCTCTCTTCCACTCTGTCTGTCTTTATCTTTCTGACTATCAATGTGTTATCCCTTCTCTCTGTCAACCTCTGTCTCTCTCTCTTTCTCTCTTCGTCTCTCTTCCACTCTGTCTGTCTTTATCTTTCTGACTATTTATGTGTTATCCCTTCTCTCTGTCAACCTCTGTCTCTCTCTCTCTTTCTCTTTTCATCTCTCTTCCACTCTGTCTGTCTTTATCTTTCTGACTATCTATGTGTTATCCCTTCTCTCTGTCAACCTCTGTCTCTCTCTCTCTTTCTCTTTTCATCTCTCTTGCACTCTGCCTGTCTTTTTCTTTCTGACTATCTATGTGTTATCCCTTCTCTCTGTCAACCTCTGTCTCTCTCTCTCTTTCTCTTTTCATCTCTCTTCCACTCTGTCTGTCTTTATCTTTCTGACTATTTATGTGTTATCCCTTCTCTCTGTCAACCTGATCTTTATACTCTCTCTCTCTCTCTCTCTCTCTCTCTCTCTCTCTCTCTCTCTCTCTCTCTCTCTCTCTCTCTCTCTCTCTCTCTCTCTCTCTCTCTCTCTCTTTCTTTCTCTCTTCCCCACCTTATCCCCTCTTTCCTTCTCCTCCTTCCAACTACTTTGCTCTCTCTTCCCCTCTTCCTCCCCGATCCTCTCCGTCTTGCCTTCTC
>NW_028234404.1:35002268-35004768 GCF_977035675.1 Penaeus japonicus | reverse complement strand
CTTCACACTCACACACAAAGTCTGTCTATTCCTCTTTCCATCTCTCTTTCTCCGTTAGTCTCTCTCTCTCTCTCTCTCTCTCTCTCTCTCTCTCTCTCTCTCTCTCTCTCTCTCTCTCTCTCTCTCTCTCTCTCTCTCTCTCTCTCTCTCTCTCTCTCTCTCTCTCTCTCTCTCTCTCTCTCTCCATTCCCTTCCTACCTCCCACCCCACCTCACTCATCTCAATCTCTCATTCCCTTCCCCTTCTCCCGCCGGAAGGGCATGACGTGTAGGTTGGTCCTTCGATTGGAAATAAACATACGAAAGAGAGAGAGAGAGAGAGAGAGAGAGAGAGAGAGAGAGAGAGAGAGAGTGAGAGTGAGAGTGAGAGTGAGAGTGAGAGAGAGAGTGAGAGAGAGAGAGAGAGAGAGAGAGAGAGAGAGAGAGAGAGAGAGAGAGAGAGAGAGAGAGAGAGAGAGAGAGAGAGAGAGAGAGAGAGAGAGAGAGAGAGAGAGATACGAGGAGGAGAAGAAAAGAAGACACACATAGAGAAAGGGAGAGGGAGAGAGAATGAGAGAGACAGAGAGAGACACAAAAAGAGAGACAGAGAGCAGAAGGAGACAGAGAGCAGAGAGAGACAGAGAGCAGAGAGACACAGAAAGACAGAAAATTAGCAAAATAGAAATAGCTAAATATACAAACAGATATACAACACATATTCAAGACAAAGAACAAGGAAAAACAAGCATACAAACAAAAATCAAATGAAATCATAAACAGAGTAACAAATAGACATCGAAACAGACCTCGAAACAGACATTGAAACAGACATTGAAACAGACCTCGAAACAGACATTGAATCAGACCTTGAAACAGACCTTGAAACAGACATTGAAACAGACATTGAAACAGACATTGAAACACACATTGAAACAGACCTTGAAACAGACACTGAAACAGACCTTGAAACAGACCCTGAAACAGACATTGAAACAGACATTGAATCAGACATTGAAACAGACCTTGAAACAGACATTGAAATGGACACTTAAACAGACCTTGAAACAGACACTGAAACAGACCTTGAAACAGACCCTGAAACAGACATTGAAGAAATAATTTTGATAGCAACAGACCTTGAAAACATACACTGGATGATAAGGCCCACATCATTGGATGAGTGATGTGACCATTGAAACAGACCTCGAAGCAGACATTGAAACAGACCTTGAAACAGACACTGAAACAGACCTTGAAACAGACCCTGAAACAGACATTGAAGCAGACCTTGAAACATACACTGAAACAGGCATTGAAACAGACCTCGAAGCAGACATTTGTGTGTTTTTTTTTTTTGTGATTGTGTATGAAACAGACCATTGTTTTTGGTTGGGAAAACCAGACTTTATTGTTTTGGTTGTGAATTGAAACAGAACTTGTTTTTGTTTTGAATTTGAAAAACACAGACCTTTGGAAACAGTGATGTTGTGTTTTTTTTTTTGTGATGATTTGAATTGGGGTGGTGTGTGTTTTGAAACTGGTGTTGTTTGAAACAGTTGATTTTGTTTGGTGATGATGAAACAGCATTTGATTAGTTGATGTGAAAAACAGACCTTGAAACAACATTTCGTGTGTGAAACAGACCTTGCTTGATGGATTAGAAAACCATTGAAAATTTGTTGTTTTTTTTTGTTGAATGTGGAATTGAAAAAAATCTAGGACAAATTTGACACTGATCTGTGAAACAGACATTGAAATAGACCCTTTTTATACTCTTGAAACAGACTTTGAAACAGACCTTGAAACAGACCTTGAAAACAGGACCTTTTGCCTTTTGATTGAACATGATGTTGTGAAGATGTTTTGTTTTTGAGATATTTGCTTTGTGAAACACTTTTTGATTGATGATTGAGTGAAACTGGTGGAATGTTTTTGAAACAAAGACCACTCTTTTGCTTTTCTTCTGGAAAATGGAAATCGTGTTCACTTGTTGTGATTTCTGATGGTGGAAAACAGGAGACCTTGTTTGATGAAACAGACCCTGAAACAGACCTTGAAACAGACCTTGAAACAAACCTTGAAACAGACCTTGAAACAGACACTGAAACAGACATTGAAATAGACCTTGAAACAGACATTGAAACAGACATTGAAACAGACATTGAAACAGACCTTGAAACAGACCTTGAAACAGACCTTGAAACAGACCTTGAAACAGACACTGAAACAGACATTGAAATAGACCTTGAAACAGACACTGAAACAGACCTTGAAACAGACCTTGAAACAAACCTTGAATTGCAAACAGGACCTTTGATTGATGTGTTGTTTGAAACTCCTTGGAACTGAAACAGACCTTTTTATTCCTTTTTTTTTTAAATTTTTAAACAGCCATTGCGGGCCACCCCGGCACCACACACTGCCACCCCTGACTGACACTGAACAGGCACTGAAACAGACATTGAAACAGACCTTGAAACAGACCTTGAAACAGACATTGAAACAGACACTGAAACAGACCT
>NW_028234404.1:34977268-34989768 GCF_977035675.1 Penaeus japonicus | reverse complement strand
AGGGAGAGATAAAGATATAGATACAGATAGATAGATAAATATATTGGTAGATAGATAGTTATAGATAGATAGATAGTTTAGATAGATAGTAGGTAGATAGACAGATAGATATAAATATAAATAGATAGATAGAAATATAGATAGATATAGATTGATAGAAATATAGATAGATATTGAGAAGGAGAGAGAGAGAGAGAGAGAGAGAGAGAGAGAGAGAGAGAGAGAGAGAGAGAGAGAGAGAGAGAGAGAGAGAGAGAGAGAGAGAGAGAGAGAGAGAGAGAGAGAGAGAGAGAGAGAGAGAGAGAGAAAGAGAGAGAGAGGAGAGAGAGAGAGAGAGAGAGAGAGAAAGAGAGAGAGAGAGTGCGATAGAGAGAGAGAGAAAGAAAGAGAGAGGGAGAGAAAGAAAGAGAGAGAGAGAGAAGGAGAGAGAGAGAGAGAGAGAGAGAGAGAAGGAGAGAGAAAGAAAGAGAGAGAGAGAGAGAGAGAAGGAGAGAGAGAAAGAGAGAGAGAGAAAGAGAGATGAATAATATTTCACGATTCGCCAAGCAGGAAAGGCACCTCCGCTGAGGAAAAAGACATTTGTTTATACCCTATTTCCTTTTCCCTTACCCTCCCTACCCCCTCGTTTTCCTTCCCCTCCTCTCTCCCTCTCCACTCCCTCTAACCTCCCCCCTATCCACTATCCCTCTCCCCCCCTGCCCCGCCCCTCTTTCTCGCCCCCTTTTATTGTCTCTCTCAATTAGCCCTTGCTCTTTCCCTCCCCTTTGGAAGGACGGAGGGGGGGATGCGGTAGGGATGAGGGGAGACGAGGGGGCGGAGATGAGAGAGGGGAAAGAGGAAGAGAGGAAATGAGGGGAAGAGAAAGAGAGAGGGAGGTAGTGGAGAGAAGGGAGGGAGAGAGTGAGGGGAAGGGAGAAAGGTAGAGTGGAGAGTGGGGGAGTGGGGGATATAGGGGAATATAGGAGATAGATATACAGATTGAAAGATAGATAAAAAGAGAGATAGACAGAAAGAGAGAGAGAGAGAGAGAGAGAGAGAGAGAGAGAGAGAGAGAGAGAGAGAGAACGATATATATATTATATATATGATAAGATATATAAGGGGTAAGACAATATATAGAGAGGAGAGAGATGAGAGAGAGAGAAAGAGAGATAAAAAGAGAGAGAGAGAGAGAGAGAGAGAGAGAGAGAGAGAGAGAGAGAGAGAGAGAGAGAGAGAGAGAGAACGATAAAGAGAGAGAGAGAGGCAGAGGAAGGAGGGACAAGAAAATGAGGTATAAACAGATGGCATTTTGCTCAATAGACGAGGATTACGCGCTTGGTCAGTCGTGAAAATATTGTTCCGGAGAATATTATGGAAAACTCTTGTCGTCTTCCTCCCCCTTTCTCTCATCTCTCTCTCTCTCTCTCTCTTTCTCTCTCTCTCTTTCTCTGTCTACCTGTCTGCGTGAGGCCAGCCTTCTCTCTCTCTCTCTCTCACTCTCTCTTTCTCTGTCTACCTGTCTGCGTGAGCCCAGCCTTTTCTCTCTTTCTCTCTCTCTCTCTCGTTCTCTTACGGTAATGCACCACTTCCGCATTCGCAAACGAAAGGTCATCCTCGTGTCTATTTGCATTTCAAATATATTCGTACCCCCATCAATATCATTTAATTAGAGCAGGAAAATAAAGTTTGCTCTCTCTCTTCTCTATCTCCTTGCTCGTAATTACTATAATCTTTTTACTAATTATCATGTATAATTAACAATTCGTAGTATCGGGGTCTGTGAGGAGAGCAAGCATGGTAGTGATGTTGAATTAATATTTGTAATGTGAAGGGTTTATGTTTTGTGTTATGGTGTCGGATTATATGTAAGGGGTTTAGTGGTTGTCACAGGGCCAGGTATGATGCGTTTCATTATAGGCATGTTGCAATGGATATATATGCAGATGTATGTATATATATGTGTGTATATATATATATATATATATATATATATATATATATATATATATATATATATATATACATATACATACATACGTATGTATGCACACGCACACACGCACGCGCGCGCGCGCGCACACACACACACATATATATATATATACATTGTCACAATTGCCAGGTCTGTCATTAGATGTAATTATGGATGCTTATGAAGTTTGTGATTCTGTGTATGTGTTTGTGACCCACCGTTCTCATCTCCGCCATGTGACCTCTACCCATCGTGCCCTGCCTTGCTGATGTGTCCTGTGCCTGTTCATTTAGTCTATCCCTGTAATAATCCCATTCTTGTTTTGGTGCGATTCTGTCCACTTGGCTTTTCTGATCCTAAATAGCATACCTTGACCTACACACACACACACACACACATATTAATGTTTGTGAATGTGTGTGAGTGCGTGTGTGTATATATATATGTATGTATATATATATATATATATATATATATATATATATATATATATATATATGTATTTCACCACACACACACACACACACACACACACACACACACACACACACACACACACACACATATATATATATATATTATATATATATATATATATATTATATATATACATATATATGTATATATATATATATATATATATATATATATACATTATTATATATATATATCTATATATATGTATATATATATATATATATATATATAATTCTTATGTATATATATATATATATATATATATATATATATATTATAATATATATATTATATATATATATATATATGTGTGTGTGTGTGTGTGTGTGTGTGTGTGTGTGTGTGTAATATATATATACATATATATATATTTAATATATATTTATATCTATATAAATATATATATATATATATATATATATATATACACACACGCACTCACACTCATTCACACACATACACAAACACACACACACACACACATATATCTAAATATGTATATATAAATATTATTCTAATTATCTTCTCCACTGTTATCATTAATCTTGTCATTGTTATCATACCCTTAACTTTATAATGAGGGTAAATATTGTCATTATTATGATCATTATGATCACTATTGTTGTGTTTTGGTTATCATCATTATCGATAATTTCTATGAGGCTATAAATATTGATAAATATTTTCATTATTTCCATTGTCATTGTTATCATTATTGTTATATTTTTTTATTATTATCATAATCATTGTTATTTCATGTTGTTATTCTCATTTATATTTTCATTATCATCATCATTATTATCTATATAATCATTACTATCACTTTTTAAATTATCTTTATCATCATCTTTATGGTCATTAGTATCATAATCATTACTATTACAATCATTATCATTATCATAATAATTATCGTTATTATCATTATCATGATTATTATTATTAGTATCTTGCTTATGGTTATCATTGGTATCCTTGCCATCATCATCATTGTGATTATTATCATTATCATTATTGTCATTCTCGTCATTAAATTCATTATCATTATTATTATTATCATTATTATCTTCATTATTATCATTATCACCATTGTTACTATCACCATTATCATTTTACATTGTTATCATCTTTTTATCATTATTATCATCAGATTTTTTCCAATCACCATCTTTATCATAACTATGATTCTCCTTTTCATCAGTCTCTTCACCATCAACATCATACTCAGGTCCCTCTTCCTTGTCAGCTAACACCATATCATTGTCTGTATTTTCTCATCTCCGTTATTCAATTTCCTCAATTCCTGTGTCTTTTTCTCGGATTCTGTATTACTTGTCTTTTTTTTTCTTTCGTTTGTTTCCGTTTCGTTTCGTATGAAAAGAGATATGTGGAACAACGTTAGATAAGGAGGTTTCTGAACGTGGCATCTGATGTATGTTTATCTTTGCTACTGTCTTTTTAATTCTTATTTTCCGTCTGTGTCTCTATCTGTCTGTCTGCTTGTCTGTCTCTCCGTCTCTCTCTGTCTCTCTCTCTTTCTCTCTTCCCCTCTCGCTCTCTCTCTCGCTCTCCCTTTCTTCGTTCTTCTATCAATCTTCATTAGCTATAAAGGCTGACGGTGGTCCATACTCTGGTGTCGCCATCAATTTTCATTTCTTTTCGCTCGGCTAGCCTTTGTATTCTCAGTCTTCTCGCTTCTTCTCCAAAATCATCTTCGTCTGTTTCTCGGAAAGTCGTGATTATGAATCACTTTCTTCTCCTATTTTTGTTTCTTCTTATCTCTCTTTCTCTGTCTCCGTGTCCCCTTTGAGGTGTCTTCGAAGCGTGAGGCGTAATTTGCGATAGTATCCCCTCTCCTCTGCTGTCCTCCCTCCCCCTCCCCCTTCCCCGGCCATCTATCTCATAGAAAACGGGATTCGTACGACATCTATCCCGTCGTGATCAGGAAAGCAAGAAATAAAGGAGAGGGGGGAGGGGAGGAAGGGGGGGGGGACACGGCACGGATAGATAACCAACGAAATATACAGCAGAAGAAGAAGGATATAACTCCCCTTTCTCACAATAGAAAATGATGTCATTAAATGATGAGCGAGAGGGCCACACACATTCATCCCTTGACGTATGAAACTACCCTGCCATATCTCCTATCAATAACTGTTCAACAGTAACAAAACACAATTCACTTATCTCCACCCGAGCCACGAACTTTATTATATCTTACAAGCGAAAACCGGCGGAATAAATTTTTGTAACTGGACTGATAACTGTGAAAATGATGTCTCTTTTTTTCTGTATGGTTTATAAATCCCGGGAAATTCGAGAACTGTTATCTACACTACAGCATCCCTCACCCCGTTCTTCTCACTCTCCCTGTTCGGAGAATTCCATGAAGCTTATACACACACACACACACACACAGAGGCAAACACATCACACTCACAAATATGCAGACAATTAAACACACACTTACAGATGAAATACACATATAGACAGACACAGACAAAAACACACATATAAAGAAACACAAACAAACACACATACAAACACACACATACACACGCAAACAAACAAACACTCACACACACACACAACCAAACACCCAGACAAAGAACAAACACAGACAAAGATACACATACAAACACACACACAAACACGCAATTATAATCACCTCATCAATAGTCAATGAAATTCGATAATATGTATCTCGTTTCATGCCATTCTATTACGAAATCAGTTATATTTCTCTTCACGTGTTCATTTATTCATTTGTTTTCTTATCAAATTATTCACAGATTTATTGCGTTTTTTTTGTATTTATCTGTATCTCTATTTTCATTAGTATCCATTCAATCACTGTTATTTTTATTCATTTATTTATTTATCTATTTTAATTTTTATTTATTGTTACTTATTCCTTCATTTATAGTTCCTTTCCTATTTATTTTGCTATTCATTTATTTTTGCTTTGCTTTTTTTTGTTATTTATTTAGATGCAGTGCAGAAAAAAAAAGGAAGGCGGGGAGGAAAATGAAAACAAAGAAGAAGCAGCAGAAGAAGAAAAGGAAAAGGGCGAAGAAGAAGAAAAAGGAGAAGAAGAAGAAAAAGGCGAAGAAGAAGAAAAAAAGGAAAAGAAAAAGATGATGAAAAGGGCGAAGAAGAAGAAGAAAAAGGCGAAGAAGAAGAAAAAAAGGAAAAGAAAAAGATGATGAAAAGGGCGAAGAAGAAGAAGAAGAAGAAGGAGAAGAAGAATAAGAGGAAGAAAAAGAAGAAGAAGAAGAAGAGGAATAAGAAAAAAAGGGAAAGAAGAATTAGAAAAGGGAGAAGAAGAGGAAGAATAAAAATGCAAAGAAGAAAAAAGGAAAGGGCGAAGAAGAAGAAAATAAAAGGAAAAGAAAAAAGAAGAAGAAAAAGGCGAAGAAGAATAAGAAGAAGGCAAAGAAGGCAAAGAAGAATAAGGATAATAAGAATAAGAAAAAAAGGAAAGAAGAAATAGAAAAAAGGAGAAAAAGAGAAAGAAGAAAAAGCAAAGAAGAAGGAGAAAAAGGCGAAGAAGAAGAAGAAGAAGAAAAAGAATATGATTTAGAATTCATAATAGAGGATCAATAATAAGAGAATCATGCACGATAAATTAAAATGCGATTGAAGAACAGGAAGATAGGAGAGAGAGATAGTTGATGAAGAAATAGAGATAGAAGGAAAGACAGCAGATAGAGGAAGATAGAAGAAGAGGGTGAGAAAGAACGAAAGAAAGATAAAGAGGAGAAAGAAAAAGAAGAAAAAGAAGAAGAAGAATATTCAATAGACATAGATAATCGTGTCATGTATCAGTAAAGTTAGTACAGAAACATAAAAGAAAGCAATAAAAGTAACGGAAAAGCGAAAGAGGGAATAATGATCAGAATGATAACAATATCAACAATGACAATAATGATGATAATTACTACTTCTAAATATAACTACAATAAATAGGGATAATAGTAATGATAATAACACTTGTGATGATAGTAATAAAACAATAA
Source organism: Penaeus japonicus (assembly GCF_977035675.1). Lineage (NCBI taxonomy): Eukaryota > Metazoa > Arthropoda > Malacostraca > Decapoda > Penaeidae > Penaeus > Penaeus japonicus. The sequence continues at coordinate 34,983,321 of NW_028234404.1, read as the reverse complement.
TAACAATAATGGTGAAGAGGAAAAAAATAATAATAACAAAAATAAATAAAGTCAATAACAATGTTTCTGACAGTAATTAGAAGATAACCATATTGATAAGGATAAGAAGTTGGAGAAGAAGGATAATTATAGCAATAATAATGATTATAATAACAATAATAGTAATAAAACCGACAATATGAAAATAAATTAAAAATGAAAAAAAGTATTGGACAAAAAAAAAAAAAAAAAAATAGAAGACGAAGAGGAGGAAAGAAAAATTAGAATGAAAGAAAGAAAAGTATGTTTGAAATACAGTAATTCCGTTTTCCTATAAATTTCTGATGAGACCAAAGAAGGAAAGATAAACACACATAGTATATGTGTTTGTGTTGTTTATATGAATGTTGTGTGTATGTTTGCTTCTGTGGGCGATGGTGTGTGGAAGCGCTTTCTCTTTCTCTCTCTCTCTCTCTCTGTGTCTCTGTCTCTGTCTCTGTCTCTCTCTCTCTCTGTCTCTGTCTCTCTCTCTCTCTCTCTGTGTCTCTGTCTCTGTCTCTGTCTCTCTCTCTCTCTGTCTCTGTCTCTCTCTCTTTCTCTCTCTCACAATCTTATTTATCTACTTATCTTATCTAAAATTCTACTCAAGAGGAAAGTTACAGTCACTTCTGCGTAAAAAAATCTTGTTCTATTTGTTCTTTCCTTTCCCTTACCCTCTCCTTCCTTCCTTCCTCTCCCTCTTGTTTTCCCTATATTCACCTTCCCTTTTTCTTTGGGTCTCCTCCTTTTTTCCTCTTTCTTTTCTCTCTTTTTCCCATCTCCCTTTTTCTATTTTTCTTTTTCATTTCCCTTTCTCTCTCCCTCATTTTCTATCTCAATCATCTTCCACGTATCTATGTTCTTCTTCTCTGTTGCTCCTGATTTCCTTTCCTTTTCCCTTTCTCTCTTTCCATCATCTCCTACCTCTCCTCTGTCATTCCTCTTTCTCTCCCTTTCTCTTTATTTTTTTCCTTCGTATCTTCTCTTCTTCACATCTTTCTTTTCATCTTTTACGTTCTTCATTTGTTTTTTTTAACGACCTTCCTTCCTCTTTCTTTCTCTCGTCCTCCTTTCTCTCTAACCTTCCTTCTCTGGCTTCTCCCCTTCTCTTCCTTCTCCTGATTCTCTTCATTCCCCTTCTTCTTCCTTCTCCTATTGTCCTCACCCCCCCCTACCTCTCCTTCCTCTCCATACCCCCTTCTATCCCTCTCCTTAACCCCACTCCCCCCCTCCTCACCAACGTTTTCCTTTCTCCTCTTCCTCTCCTTCTTCTCCCTCCATCCCTCCCCCCATCTTCCTCTCCCACCCCCTCCCTTCCTACCCTAGACTAACAAGACAGACACATGAAAGCTTCCTCAAAGATACAAGCAGACAGTGTGTACGTGGGTCTGGCTCGTGTGTACGAGGAAACGGATGAAAGAGAAAGGAGAGCGAGCGAGCAAGAGAGAGAGAGAGAGAGAGAGAGAGAGAGAGAGAGAGAGAGAGAGAGAGAGAGAGAGAGAGAGAGAGAGAGAGAGAGAGAGAGAGAGAGAGAGAGAGAAAGAGAGAGAAAGAGAGAGAAAGAGAGAGAGAGATGAAAGAAACATAGGGGGATATATAGATAAATAGATAGGTAGACGACAGGAATATCAATATATAGATAAATAAGGAAAGAAAGAGAAAGAGAGAGAGAGAGAGAGAGAGAGAGAGAGAGAGAGAGAGAGAGAGAAAGAGAGAGAGAGAGAGAGAGAGAGAGAGAGTAATGGTCTATTCTGCTTCGATCGTTCAGAGCACCTTACAAATAACCGGATGGAACAGGGAAACCAGCGATCAGCTTTACGTACTTTTATTAATGGAAGAAGTACAAAACAACCCGGCTTTAGAGAATGCCATTGAGTGGGATGTCTTGATGGAACAAGACACACTTGGAGGGACTTCGACTCCGACCGGCTTTGCTCCATCTAGGAACAAAAGCCGACTCATCTAGTCAAGTCACTGGGTCTGACCCTCGTGGGCAGGCGGAGGGAAGAGAGGTCACGGCTGGACTAATGTCTTGGAGTTTGAGCCAGGTCATCCGTCTTGACCTTGACCTGCGTCGGCAAAGTAGCTACGTGGACGTGGAGGATGCCAGTTTGGAGGAAGGAGGGGTTATATGTGGCTATGTCTACAGCGTGGCGTGAGTTGCATGGCTTTGAGGCGCCATTTTGAAACAGGCAAACGCGAGAATAGTTAGAGAAAAAGGTTGGGAGGGACTTAGAGATCAAGGGAGAACCATCGAGAGAGAGAGAGATAGAAACATAGACATGAGAACAAAGCACAAATTAACAGAGTGAGATAAGAATGAGAGGGAGAGAGAGAGGAGGGGGGAGGGAGAGAAAGAGAGAGAGAGAGAGGGGGGGGGGGAGAAAAGGAGAGAGAGAGAGAGAAAGAGAGAGAGAGGGGGGAGAAGGAGAGAGAGGGGGGAGAGAGAGAAAGAGAGAGAGAGAGAGAGAGAGAGAGAGAGAGAGAGAGAGAGAGAGAGAGAGATGAGAGGATAGAGAGACGAGAGAGACGAGAGAGAGATGGCGAGAGAGAGAAGAGAGAGAGAGAGAAGAAGCGTGGGAGAGAAGATGGGAGAGAGAGATGAGAGAGAGAGAGAAGAAAAGAGATCAACCAACACTCAAACAAGCACACCAGACGAAACAAACACACCATACAGAACAAAATGCGACCGATCCATCTAGACAAACACCCCAGACAGCCAGACAGAAAGCGAGGGGGAGGGCGTGTGTCTCACTGGAACGGCCAAGGTTGTCTCACCCTCGTTCGTCCCTGGCGCGGGTGAGTCATTACGAGATAAGGGGAAAGGACGGAAATAAAGACGGAATTGGAAGAGAAAATTGTTTATATTGCGGGTTCTCTTTCGGAGGAAGAGACGGGGGAGGGAAGAGGCGGGAGTTCTTGAGGGAGAGGGGAGGGAAGATAGGGGAAATGAGGGAGAGGAAGAGAGGATAGGGAATTTTCGGGAGGGTGGAACGGGAAGGAGAAGGGGAGTGGGAGAGATATGGAAGGCTGGGGAGGGGAGAGGGAGGGAGGGAGTTGTATTTGTCGCTGGCCGAGTTAATGCTTTTGGGGGCTTTGAATTATATCTCTCGGCTCATCTCTTATCCCCCTCTCTAGAGAGAGAGAGAGGATGAGAGAGAAGGAAGGAGAGAGAGAGAGAGAGAGAGAAAAGAGAGAGTGAGATATTGAGAGAGGGAGAGAGAGGAGCGAGAGAGAGAGCGAGGGAGGGAAATGAGATATATTGTGTGTGTGTGTGTATATATTTTTAATATATATATATTATATATATAGAGATATATATATATATATATATATATGTATATATATATATATTATACATATATACATATTTATATTATATATCATATATATATGTAATGTATGTGTAGTGGTCGTGTGTGTGTATTTATACAGATATTTATGTATAGATTGTATGTATGTATGTATATATATATTTATATATATATATATATATATATATTTATTATTATGATATAGAGATTAGAGATTTAGAGAGAGAGAGAGAGAAAATGTGTATGTATTTATATATATATATTATATATGATATATATATATATTATAATCAAAATATATGTATATATATATAATATATATATAAATATATATAGTATATATATATATACATATATCTACATTTATATATTTATATATATTGTAATATTTTATATATATATATTTATATTATATATGCATATGTATATTACACATTTCCCCCTCTTCTTTTCTCTCACTCTCTCTGTCTTTCTCTTTCTTTCTCTTTCTCTTGTCTTGTTTTCTCTTTCTCTTTCTCTTTCTCTCTCGCTCCTCTCTTCAAAATATCGTTATATTACATATATATATATATATATATTATGATATTTATATATATATATTATATTATTATATATATATATATATAATTGATATTATTATCATATAAATATGCAAATATATAAATACATATATATGCATATATATCTATAAGACATATATATATATATATATATATATATATATTATATTTATATATATATTTATATATATATATATATTATAGATATATATATATATATTTATATATATATATATAGATGATATATATATATATATACACACAACACACACACACACAAAACACACAGAGGCAAAGCAATCCACACTCACAAATATTGCAGACATATTAAACACAACCCTTACAGATGAAATTCACATATAGACAGACACAGACAAAAAAACACATATAAAGAAAAAGGGGGGGAGGGGGGGGGCGGGAGGTGGGGGAAGGAGAGGGGGGAGGGGGGAAGAAACACAAACAAACACACATACAAACACACACATACACACGCAAACAAACAAACACTCACACACACAGACAACCAAACACCCAGACAAAGAACAAACACAGACAAAGAAACACATACAAACACACACACAAACACACATTCACACAAACACAAATAAACACTCACACACACAGACAACCAAACACCTAGACAAAGAACAAACACAGACAAAGAAACACATAAAAACACTCTCACACACACACACACACACGCAATTATAATCACCTCATCAATAGTCAATGAAATTCGATAATATGTATCTAGTTTCATGCCATTCTATTACGAAATTAATTATATTTCTCTTCACGTGTTCATTTATTCATTTGTTTTCTTATCTAATTATTCACAGATTTATTGCGTTTTTTGTATTTATCTGTATCTCTATTTGCATTAGTATCCATTCAATCACTGTTATTTTTATTCATTTATTAATTTATCTATTTTTATTTTTATTTATTTTTACTTATTTATTCATTTATTTTGCCTTTCCTATTTATTTTGCTATTCATTTATTTTTTTTTTTTTTTTTTTTTTTTTTGTTATTTATTTAGATGCAGTGCAGAAAAAAGGAAGGCGGGGAGGAAAATGAAAACAAAGAAGAAGCAGCAGAAGAAGAAGAAAGAGGCGAATAAGAAGAAAAGGAAAAGGGCGAAGAAGAAGAAGAAGAATAAGGAGAAGAAGAAGAAGAAGAAGAAAAAAAGGAAAAGAAAAAGAAAATGAAAAAGGCGAAGAAGAAGAAGAAGAAGGAGAAGAAGAAGAAGAAGAAGAAAAAGAAAGAGAAGAAGAGGAATAAGAAAAAAAGGGAAAGAAGAATTAGAAAAGGGAGAAGAAGAGGAAGAAGAAAAATGCAAAGAAGAAAAAAGGAAAGGGCGAAGAAGAAGAAAATAAAAGGAAAAGAAAAAGAAGAAGAAAAAGAAGAAGAAGAATTAGAATAAGGAGAATAAGAATAAGAATAAGAAAAAAAAGGAAAGAAGAATTAGAAAAAGGAGAAGAAGAGAAAGAAGAAAAAGCAAAGAAGGAGAAAAAGGCGAAGAAGAAGAAGAAGAAAAAGAATATGATTTAGAATTCATAATAGAGGATCAATAATAAGAGAATCATGCACGATGAATTAAAATGCGATTGAAGAACAGGAAGATAGGAGAGAGAGATAGTGGATGAAGAAATAGAGATAGAAGGAAAGATAGTAGATGGAGGAAGGAAGAAGAAGAGGGCGAGAAAGAACGAAAGAAAGAGAAAGAGGAGAAAGAAAAAGAAGAAGAAGAAGAAGAAGAAGAATATTCAATAGACATAGATAATAGTGTAATGTATCAGTAAAGTTAGTACAGAAACATAAAAGAAACAAATAAAAGTAACGGAAAAGCGAAAGAGGGAATAATAATCAGAATGATAACAATATCAACAATGACAATAATGATGATAATTACTACTTCTAAATATAACTATAATAAATAAGGATAATAGTAATGATAATAACACTTGTGATGATAGTAATAAAACAATAATAACAATAATGATGAAGAGGAAAAAGATAATAATAACAAAAATAAATAAAGTCAATAACAATGTTTCTGACAGTAATTAGAAGATAACCATATTGATAAGGATAAGAAGTTGGAGAAGAAGGATAATTATAGCAATAATAATTATTATAATAACTATAATAGTAATAAA
>NW_028234404.1:34952268-34954768 GCF_977035675.1 Penaeus japonicus | reverse complement strand
AACCACAACTACAAAAATAAAGATAATAATAAGAGTATGAAGGATTATGATTATGACAAAACGGCAATAGTTACAGTAATAATGATAATAATAACAATTATCATCACTTTCATTATCTTTATAATTATGATATTGATAATAATGATAATGATAATAATGTAAATGATAATAATGTTAGTAATGATGACAATGCATGATAAGAGTAGTGATTCTCAAAATTACAATGATATTAATCAATTAATCATAATATAACGTAATTATACAATAATGATAATAAGGATGATGATGATAATGATGACGTCGACGACGATGAGGATGAGGAGGAGGAGGATAATGATGATGATGATCATGACATCGACGATGATGATGATAATGATGATGATAATATTAACAATATCATTAAAGAAAAATATATAATGATATGAGTCATGGTAAGAATGATGATAAAGACGATAATGACGATTGTTATGATAATGATAGTGATGATAATGATAATGATGATAGTAATAATAATAATGATGATAATGATAGTAATAACAACAATAATAATGATAATAATGTTTGAATATAATAACAATGATAATATTGATATATAGATAATATTAAGAAAATAATAATAATGTTCATAATGATAAAGATGATAATAGTAATGATAATAATGATATAATGATATGATGATAACAATAATGATAATAACAATCATAATGATGATAGTGGTAATGATGATAACAACAACAGTAAGAAAAACATCAATAAGAAGAGTACTGATGTTTATTACCCTGATTATTACGAAACTAATATTTCCAAAAAGTGGAAGAGAAACAAGATAAATCATGAGATTAAGAAAAAAATATAATGTTCGCCTTTTTATTGCATATCTATTTTTTTTATTGTTGTCATTGTTATTGTTATCATTATGATCTTCATTATCATCATTATCATTATTATTATCATCGTTATTGTTATTATTATCATCATTATTGTTATTATTATTATCATCATTATCCTTATCATCATCATCATCATCATTATCATCATCACATCATCATCATCATTCTCATCATTTAGTTTGTAGTTTTAGGCTGTAGTTTTTCATACTACATTTAGGGAATGAGTATGATGAAGAAGAAAAAAAAAACAGTCAAGGAGATGAATAGACACAAAAATCAGCATCCAAGTATCTCTATTAATAGAACAAAAAATACTAGAACCTACACCCTATATTCCAATGCATTTACTTACACACGCACAAACATTCACACATGCATAGATACACAAGAAGGAATAGATATATGCACAGAAGGATATATTTTGTACCATGCAATTCAAACTTTTGTATAGATATAATGTTTGTTCTACGGAATGCAATCTGCAAAAGTTATTTCAAGATCTAACAGTTAGAATTGCAAGTTTGATGTCATTGTAAAATGAAGCTAGGAATGCGATGGTAAGGTAAATCCATTCCATTCTCTCTCTCTCTCTCTCTCTTTCTCTATATCTATCTATCTGTCTGTCTATCCATTTCTCCCTCTTATTCTCTCCCTTTCTCTCTCTCTTTCTCTCTCTCTCTTTCTCTCTCTTTCTCTCTCTCTCTCTCTCTCTCTCTCTCTCTCTCTCTCTCTCTCTCTCTCTCTCTTTCTCTCTCTCTCTCTCTCTCTCTCTCTCTCTCTTTCTCTCTCTTTCTCTCTCTCTCTCTTTCTCTCTCTTTCTCTCTCTCTCTCTCTCTATCTCTCTCTCAGAGACAGATAGTCAGACAAAGAAAAAAATAGAAAGAGAAAGAAAGAGGAAAGGCAAGAATGAGAAAGAAATATAGGGACAAAAAAAAAAAAAATAGGAGATGGGAATAGGAGACACTATAACATTGACCATATCACAGGTATGAAATGGGTTTAGATCCTATAGGTTTCTAAATAGGAGGATCAGTGAGCCTTCTCCCTTGCGCCAAACATGACTTTATTGTTCGCCTTATTACTTTGCCAAAGTGACTTTAATATGCCATTTGTGAACTCCTTATCAGTAGATAATTGAAGGAACAATTCACAAATCTAAATGGGAAAAGACGCAACTGATAATGATGATGATAATGTTGATAAAAAGATTTATTCATGGTATTAATGATGGTAACAATAATGATATTGATATAAACATCACCAACAACAGTGATATTAATGATGATAATGATAAGAATGTAAAAAAAAATAAGAATAAGAATGAGAATTATGATGATTAAGATGACACAGTAATGTACAATAATAACAACAATGATAATAATCATAATGGTGAGAATGGTAGTATAAACAATAATATTAATTGTCATAAGAAAATAATGGCAATGATGATTATAAAAATGTTAATGATAATAATAAGGATAATAATAACAATAATAATAATATTAAAAATAACTTATATTATATAACTTATATTATAATAGTCAGGATAATAACATTAATGATATCAATAGAATATATGAAGATGATATTAATAACAAAGATAATAATGA
>NW_028234404.1:34924962-34927462 GCF_977035675.1 Penaeus japonicus | reverse complement strand
GAAATCAAAGAAGAGTGTGAGAGAGAAGAGAGTGGCGAGCATGAGAGAGAGAGAGAAGGGAGAGGAAGAGAGGGAGGGAGAGCGAGAGAGAGAGAGAAGAATGTTGAATTGAGAACGATGAGAGAGGAGAGAGAGATCGAGGAGAGAGACATCAAAGAAGCATGTTGATATATCTTTCTTAATCCTAGGGACAGGGGTTTGGACACGTGTCATGGGGAGGATCAAAAAGGAAAAAAAAAATTGCTATCGAAATACGCCCTATGAATTAGAACTCTTGTTTGATTACAGCATTGTTGCCAGTTAATTGTGGTATGATAATATATATATATATATTATACTAAACGCACACACACACACACAGTATATATGTTCATAGATAACCATATATGTTTCTGATTGGGCTGAGTCGTTGGCATGCAGAAATATTGATCATTTTTGCCTATTAATTTACTGATCACCCAAAACTGTTCAGATGAACAATTGACAACATGAAGTCTGTAACTTTTCGTCATAATAGATACATCATTTAGCCGATCGTATACTCAAATACAGTTTGCTGTACGCTTGAAAAAAGAAAGTTATCTTCAAGAATATATATATATATATATATATATTTATATATATATATATATATATATATATATTATATATATATATATATATATATATATATATATATATAATATATATATATATATTATATATATATATATATATATATATATATATATATTTTACAATAGATATTTATATATATATATATAACATTATTCATATATATATATATATATATATATATATATATATATAATATATATATATACATAATATATTTATATATATTTTATATATATATATATATATATATATATATATATATATATATATATATATATATACATATATAAGCAGCTATATATATATATTATATATTATATAAATATATTATATAATTATGTATATTTATATATATATGATATATATATAATTATATATATAATATATATATATATATATATATATATAATATATAAATTTATATTTATATAATATATATATTTACATTATTTATATATATATATATAATTTTTTTTATATATATATATATATATATATTTATATATCATATATATATAAATTTATGTGTGTGTTTTAGCTGTATCATATATATATATATATATATATATAACTATATATATTATACATATATGTGTTGTGTGTGTGTGTGGGTATTGTGTGTATGGGTTTGGAATATATATGTCATTACACAAACTATATATTCATATATTTTATATTTATATATATATATATCATATTTAATATATATAATTTTGGTTTTAATATATATATATATTTATATATATATATATGTATATTATATATATATATATATATATATATAATATATATATCATATATATATAATATATATATATATTATATATTATATATATTATATATAGCTATGTATATATTTATATATAATGTATATTATATATTTATACTTTTTTATATATATTATATGATATAAATTTATATATATATATATTTTATATATTTTTATATATATATATATACATAAATATATATTTTATTAATAATATATATATATATATATATATATATATATAATATATATATATTTAAAGAAAAAATGTTACCTTTTTGCATTCTTCTTGGCATTAATATCATTGCTATCCTCCTTATTATCCTCATATCATGATTACCATATCACCAATCCTCATCATCCGTAATACGATCATTATCCCATCTCGTCACATTATCATCATCATCATCATCGTCACAATCATCTCGATCATTATCATCATCACCACCACCATCCTCATCATACAATACCATCCCTTCATCATCATCATCTCAACCCACCATCATCATCATACCAACACCATCCTCATAATCATCACCATTCTCACCATTTATGCCATTGTTTGCAATCAACTATCCTTCAAGGCATTTCTCTCCTAGAGTTGAGAACACGAGACTTCAGCAACAAGCTAGGAATTTCAACACGCAATGCGGCAGGGCTCCGCAGGCAACATCTACATTACGTCATCACATGCATTGGTTTGAACGTAAACTCTCAATAACAACCATTATAGCATGCAAATAGATTCAGTGTTGCAATCCGTAATTGTTTGTGGATGGTGCCTCTTGATGGAGGAGATGTTCCTGTTTTCTTAATGTGCTATGGTTGTGTAACGTTTTCCGTTTATGTATCATAATAGCATAAACAAAAAAAAACAAAAAAAAAAAACAAAAAAGATAAAAAAAATAAAGAATAAAATACTAGGGCATAACAGCTGCAGCCTGAACTTGTATTTTGCAGGGCCATGATGCAAAAAGATTTTTTAAGAGTGCGTCAAAACTAAACAGTTCATATTGATTACTAGCTCATTTGAAATGCTATTGCATGCAACTTCAGAAAGAAAGAATAAAGTTACAACAGCGAGGCGAATAGTCATTATCACATGAAAGGAAA
>NW_028234404.1:34913403-34915903 GCF_977035675.1 Penaeus japonicus | reverse complement strand
ATATGTGTGTGTGTGTGTGTGTGTGTGTGTGTGTGTGTGTGTGTATGTATATATATATTATATTATATATATATATATATATATATATATATATATATATATATATATATATATATATGTATATATGTATAAATATATATACATATATATGTATATATATACATATATATATATAAATGTATATATATATATAAATGTATATATATGTATATATATATACATATATATGTATATATATACATATATATGTATATATATGTATATATATATAAATATGTATATATATATATATATATATATATATATATATGAAAAAGATGGTAGAATGCAGTAACGCATTTAATAAAGAAATACAAATTTTACCTCCCTAACCGGGACTCATGTATTTCTATATTAAATGCGTTACTGTATTCTACCATCTTTCTCACATAGATATAACCTTGGTCACCTGATTTGGGACTTGAATTTGTGATTCCGTTGCCCAAGGGAATTGTCTGTAAAACCTCGCTATTACTGCTCTGCTAAGAGTACATAGGTAAAATTCCATGACGGTTTGTAAGGCGTCTGGTCAGACAAATCTTTTAGCGGGTCGTGTAGTCTAGCGGATTCAACACCGTGCCTGTCAATCTGACGGCGCGGGTTCGAGTCCCGGTAAGGGAGGTAAAATTTGTATTTATATATAATGTATACCAAGGATTATTGAGGTGTGCTTCCCCTTGAAAAAATAAATATTATAAAATTCTTCTCGTTATCCTACTCAGATCGTGACGTGAGTGGAATGAAATAGTGCATAAGCCTACAATATGTGACATTACTTCCTTTCCTTTAAACAAACACCCACTTAAATTATACACTCCATCGTTCTTCAGATCATAATTCTTTGCTGCATACCACGCCGACATTCTTTAGTACTTGAATCTTCTTTTGATTTTCAATACATTTGTTTTTTTTATTGGCAATTCATTTCCGAAGCAGAGAGAGCTTCGCGTGTGACAAGTCTTTGAGAACCACCCCGTTTCCATCCATCTAGTAAACTGAACCTTTAAAATCATATTTTCGTCACAAAAATAAATCTACAACACGAACAGAGTCTGTGTGCTCTGTACAAAACGGTGTCAGAGTACCAGGGTCAGGATACAACAGCAGCAAATAGCTATGGTCACATTAGCCAGCACATCAGAGCAGACTACGATTAGCACCACAATCCCCAGAGACCTGCAACAGTGTTGGTCTAATCTTCAAGCTCTTGTAACTTATTTCCAGGTCCTTGTTGACGGTTAGAGATAGGGGGAGATACAGTGAAGAGCAATGCAGTTGTTGTTAGTAGTGCATATTGTTCCCGACTTAATGGGTTCACCGTCTTGGAGTGTAGATGTTTTGGTATTGGTGTTACAAGCAGCTGGGGATGATTCTGCGACCCTCATACTTGTTGACTAGGCCTTCAAAGTTGAATTGGTCTACCATGTTGATGCTGGTGATGTTATCAGAGGGTAGAAACGGCAGGGTGAATAAGTAAGACACGAAAAAGAGGTGTTGAGTTTCTTGAAAGTAAAACAGGGAGGGTTTTAGCAGAGAGTGTGGTTTCTCTTTCTGTGCTAATTTTCTGTTTATTCCAAATGATCAATTAGTCCTTATCATCACTACGATGGAGCCAATCACCCGAGCATTCTACTCAATCAAGATCAATACATACAGTAATCTGTACCAGAGCAAATCACATTTTTTGTCCATATTAGAAAAAAAAAAAAATCAGAGCTTACATTTGTACTTAATGTTGTATTATGCCACATATTGGGCCTAAAATCAAGACTTTACGACCCGTAGAAGCCGAGTTACAAATTTAGGGTTACGTGTAAGCTTAGATAACAGCTTTTGGCTTTACCCCGTAAACTGAGTTCTTTAGAGCAAAACGTTTTATAAAGTACTCCTATAAATTTGCTCATTCCGGATATTTTTAGCCCAATAATAAGTCTCTATGAGTTTCAGTAGCCGAGATGTTGTATGCGCATCAAGCAAAGACGATTATTAAAAAGGGCATGTCTACCCAAAGTGAAATTTATAGTCTTGATCAAAATGAAGATAATTAGTAACTTTATCATCCGTTGTATGAGTGGGTTCATTGTCAGATACAGTATCATTCAGTGTTGTATTGTTACTTGAATTTATTCTTTAAAAATATACTCGTTAAATGTGATCTCGGTATCGGAGGTACGGTCAACACATGCGCTGAGATGCGGGGGTCGCTTTTTCACATCAAAGACGAACAGAAAAACGAACACGTAAATATCGTTACAATTTTACCCCTCCTGATCTACTGCTAGTTTGAAAAAAAAAAAAAATGAAACGTAACCTAACTAACCGGAACAATCAAAGGCATCCATATAACGACATAAACATATTTTTTGTAAAAAAAATAGACACTCAAGTACTATAAAGTACTTATTATCGCAGGTTGTTACATACGGATTTCGTTATTCGTATAAAGGAATGTAATATGTAT
>NW_028234404.1:34877002-34883303 GCF_977035675.1 Penaeus japonicus | reverse complement strand
ACGTTGTCGGAACGTTGTGCTATTGGTAACGTTGTCGGGAACCTTGAGCTCTTGGTAACGTTGGCGGGAACCTTGAGCTATTGGTAACGTTGTCGGGAACCTGGAGCTATGGTAACGTTGTCGGGAACCTTGAGCTCTTGGTAACGTTTTTCGGGAACCATGAGCTATTGGTCACGTGTCCGGGAACCTTGAGCTATTGGTAACGTTGTCGGGAACCTTGAGCTATTGGTAACGTTGTCGGGAACCTTGAGCTATTGGTAACGTTGTCGGGAACCTTGAGCTCTTGGTAACGTTGTCGGGAACCTTGAGCTATTGGTAACGTTGTCGGGAACCTTGAGCTATTGGTAACGTTGTCGGGAACGTTGTGCTATTGGTAACGTTGTCGGGAACCTTGAGCTCTTGGTAACGTTGTCGGGAACCTTGAGCTATTGGTAACGTTGTCGGGAACCTTGAGCTATTGGTAACGTTGTCGGGAACCTTGAGCTCTTGGTAACGTTGTCGGGAACCTTGAGCTATTGGTAACGTTGTCGGGAACCTTGAGCTATTGGTAACGTTGTCGGGAACCTTGAGCTATTGGTAACGTTGTCGGGAACCTTGAGCTATTGGTAACGTTGTCGGGAACCTTGAGCTCTTGGTAACGTTGTCGGGAACCTTGAGCTATTGGTAAACGGTTTGTCGGGACCTTGAGCTATTGGTAACGTTGTCGGGAACGTTGTGCTATTGGTAACGTTGTCGGGAACGATGTGCTATTGGTAACGTTGTCGGGAACGTTGTGCTGTTGGTAACGTTGTCGGGAACGTTGTGCTATTGGTAACGTTGTGCTGTTGGTAACGTTGTCGGGAACGTTGTGCTGTTGGTAACGTTGTCGGGAACGTTGTGCTGTTGGTAACGTTGTCGGGAACGTTGTGCTATTGGTAACGTTGTCGGGAACGTTGTGCTATTGGTAACGTTGTCGGGAACGTTGTGCTATTGGTAACGTTGTCGGGAACGTTGTGCTGTTGGTAACGTTGTCGGGAACGCTGTGCTATTGGTAACGTTGTCGGGAACCTTGAGCTATTGGTAACGTTGTCGGGAACCTTGAGCTATTGGTAACGTTGTCGGGAACCTTGAGCTATTGGTAACGTTGTCGGGAACCTTGAGCTATTGGTAACGTTGTCGGGAACCTTGAGCTATTGGTAACGTTGTCGGGAACCTTGAGCTATTGGTAACGTTGTCGGGAACCTTAAGCTATTGGTAACGTTGTCGGGAACCTTGAGCTCTTGGTAACGTTGTCGGGAACCTTGAGCTATTGGTAACGTTGTCGGGAACCTTGAGCTATTGGTAACGTTGTCGGGAACGTTGTGCTATTAGCAACGTTGTCGGGAGGGTTATGCAATTGGTGGTTTGGCTATGATGGAAGGTTAGTCTGTGTCTTTATGTGCAGCGTATTCCGAGTCGGGTTTAGTCTGTCTGTGGTGTATTTTTTGTGTCTTTCTGTGGATGTGTCTCTCTCTCTGGGGTTATGTCTTGTGTTGTCTTTCTGTGATTTTTTTTTTGTGTGTGTGTGTGTGTGTGTCTTTCTGTGGGTGTGTCTTCTAACTGTTGTGATTTTTTGTGTGTCTTTCTGTCTATGGGTGTGTTTTGTGTGTGTCTTTCTGTCTGTGGTTTGTTTTCTGTGTGTCATTCTGTTTATGGGTGTGTTTTTTGTTTGTCTTTCTGTGGGTGTGTTTTTTGTGTGTCTATCTGTGGGTGTCTTCTGTTTTTGATGTTTTTTGTGTGTCTTTCTGTCTGTGATGTTTTTTTTTTTTTTTGTGTGTGTATATTTTTTCCTATGGGTGTGGTTTTCTGTTTGTGACATGTCTTTTTGTCTGTGGTGTGTCATTTTGCCTTTGGTCTGTCTTTTCTGTCTTTGGTCAGTCTGTCCTTCTAGAAGATTGGCTGTCTCTCTCTCTATTCGTCTGTTTATCTATCTCTCTTGTTGATTATTCAGTCTAGGTTGCTATCCATGTTTTGATTGTATATACCCATGTACGTATGTATGTGTAGGTATATGTATACGTTTTGATTTGTCTAAATTATCTGTCTATTTGATGGTCCATGTAGTATCTATATATGTGTTTTTATGTAAATGTATATGCAATAAAAGGTCATATATTTTTTCTTTATACTAAATTACAGTTCCACCGCTCCCCCCACCCCCCCTACCCCTCTGTGATAGAGTTTATGAGTCAGCAGTGTAATTACGACACTGATATGAAATTTCAACATCATAATTGCCGGCTCAGTAACTGCTTTTGACTGACGTCTAGCTAATCGTTGGTGTGTGTGTAATTAACAGGACACTCACGCAAAAGACTGATATGTATGTATTGATTATGTCTGATGTTATTTCCTTTTTCTTCCTTTGCCTTCTACATATACACATACACACACACACACACACACACACACACACACACACACACACACACACACACACACACACACACACACACACACGTACCTTCAGACACACACGCTGTTTTCTTCATTCCCCTCTCTTTCTCTCTCTCTCTCTCTCTCTCTCTCTCTCTCTCTCTCTCTCTCTCTCTCTCTCTCTCTCTCTCTCTCTCTCTCTCTCTCTCTCTCTCTCTCTCTCTCTCTCTCTCTCTCTCTCCAAATCTTCCTTTTTTTCTTACCTTGCATGTCGATTCAAGGAAATCAACAGTAATTCCGTAATACCTAGCTATACTTTATACTTTAGCAATAATCTCATAATCATTACTAATTGCGTTGTAACCATAATTGCAAGAAATATGCAACACTTTGTTTTCATATTGCAAGATGATACCCAATTACACAACCCTGCAATTGCGTCGTGTTCGGTATCTGCAATACGGATCTTTAATAACTGCATAACTGATATTGATGATAATGATAGTTATAATGATAATGATAATGCAAAGAATGATGGTAATATCAGTGATATTGCATAAACAATAATGACAATAATAATGCTATCTGTACTGATAATAATATCATAATAATGATAATGAGAAGACTAATATTGATAATTATAGTGATATCAATGACAATGATAATATCATCAATATTATTAATGATAATAGTAGATGGTAATTATTATAATAATAATGTTAACGATGAAAATAATGATAGTAATAATGATAATAATGCCGATCATAATGATAATGATAATAATGATAATGATGATAATAATAACAGTAATACTACTACTAATACAACCACCACTGGTAATTTAAACATCATTAATAATGATAAAGACTAAAACAGTAGTAATAATAACAATAATGATAGCAATCGTAGTAATCGTGATAATAACAAAAATAATGGTAATGATAATGGTTATAATGATAACAAAGCTAGAATAATGATGATGATAATGATGACAATGATAACAAAGCTAAAATAATGATGACAATGATAACAAAGCTAAAACAATGATAACGATAATGATATTAATGACAGCAATGATAATGATGATAATGATGATTATAATGCTGATGATAAGGATAATGACAATAATCACGACAAGAGATAATAACAATAGCATGATAAGGATAAAAACGACGCAGCTTTCACCCTAATATGGAATATTTGCCATTATTCATCCAAACAAAAGGATTCCTTTTTTTTCTTTTTTTTTTTCTTTTTTTTTTTGAATCTGTAATACCTGGCAGAGCTTAATTAGGTAAAGCGGAATCGTTGCTCTATGTATTATGGATATATGAAGGTTTTCGTTTTTTTCGTTTTTTTTTTTTTTTTTTTTTTTGGGGGGGGGCTTTTTCAATGTATTTCTATTGGTGATTTTTTTCTTTTTTTGTTTTTTTGTTAGCTAAATCTGAATGTTATGTATCTTTTTGGGGTAGTTTAATGTTCTCTCTCTCACTCTCTTTTTCCATCTCACTTTCTCTTTGTTATTTTTAATATCTTAGTTATTCTCTCTCACTCTCTATCTCTCTCTATCTCACTTTCTCTTTTTCTCTTTCAATAATTTTGTCTTTCTCTCTCTCTCCTCTCTATCTCTTTCTATCTATTTATCTGTTTATCTATCAATATTTCATTATCTTTCTCTGTCTCTTTTATTGCGAAGATGATAAAGATAGGCGCAGTAAAGATAAAGAGAGAACGAGAGTGAGAGAGAGAGAGAGAGAGAGAGAGAGAGAGAGAGAGAGAGAGAGAGAGAGAGAGAGAGAGAGAGAGAGAGAGAGAGAGAGAGAGAGAGAGAGAGAGGGGGGGGGAGAGAGAGGGGGGGGAGAGAGAGAGAGAGAGAGGGAGAGAGAAAGGAGCGAGGAGAGAAGAGAGAGAGATGAAAGATAGGCGCAGTAAGAGATAAAGGGGAGAACGAGAGGGGGAGAGAGAGAGAGAGAGAGGGAGAGGAGGAAGAGAGAGAGAGAGAGAGAGAGAGAGAGAGAGAGAGAGAGAGAGAGAGAGAGAGAGAGAGAGAGAGAGAGAGAGAGAGAGAGAGAGAGAGAGAAAGAGAGAGAGAGAGACCGAGAGGGAAAGTGAGAAAGCGAGCGAGCGAGAGAGAGAGTGAGAAGATAGATAGATAGATAGATAAAGAGAGAGAGAGAGAGAGAGAGAGAGAGAGAGAGAGAGAGAGAGAGAGAGAGAGAGAGGATGAGAGAGATAGGAGGAGAGAGAGATAAGAGAGACAGAGAGAGAGAGAAAGAGAGAGAGAGAGACCGAGAGAGGGAAAGTGAGAAAGCGAGCGAGCGAGAGAGAGAGTGAGAAGATAGATAGATAGATAGATAAAGAGAGAGAGAGAGAGAGAGAGAGAGAGAAAGATAGATAGATAGAGAGAGAGAGAGAGAGAAAGAGGCAAACATAATTAACTAGAAAAATAGATCTCTAGTATCCATAGCTTTCTCATTTGATAAAAAAAAAAACTAAAACTAAAAAGGATTCATGGATTATGATGTTTTTTTGTTTTTTTTTTTATCATTATCATTATTATTTTTTTGAACGATCAAACGCTTTGGAATGATGTATAAAATGATTTATATATAGTGTGCTGACAGAGCTTGCTAATTGAGGTCACAAGTTCAGGGTTTGACTGTTGGCTTTGATTGAAAGAATTATCATGCACAATAGCTGTTATGTATTGATATTATTTTGTCCCTTTGTTTTTTGTGATTATTTATATAATTATTATTGCTGTTATTATCAATATGGTTTTCGGAAATATTGTTATTGTTATTAATATTATCATTAGTATTATTATGATAATTGTTATCATTATTATTATTGCTATTATCTTTATATATTTATATTACCATCATCCCTACTACTACTGCTACTATTATTACCTTTATTATCATCATTAGCGTTATCATCATCATTCTCATCATCATAACTATCATTATTTCTTAATCATCTTTATCATTATTCTTATGACTAATATATCAATATTTATTTTCATCTTCAGTGTTGTTGTCTCTGGTGTTATCGTATCATTACCATCATCATTATCAAGACAATAATGACTACAACCATATCAAAAACACGTATCGTCTTGAATGATAACAATAATAAAAAAGAAAAGAAAAAAAAAACTGACAATCGAAATCATAAAGAAACAAGAACAAAACCAGAAATAACAACAAAAACAACCAAAAACAAACACAACCACCTAACAACAAAACCTTCCAGAACCCACGCCTCAAACAAGGACACATGTACAAATACGTGTATTTGTACTTACAGACGAATGATACACAACGGTTGACAGGCTGTAGAAGTTCAGGGGAAACTTTGTTAATAGTGCCTGTAGAATTTCTGGTAGAGAGGACGTAACAACAGGACCTCGGAGTGGACAGGGAGAATCAGAGTAGAGATTTGGGCATTTCCTTTGTACTGGTTGTGATTTGCTTCTGTCTCTGTTTCAGTGTGTTTGTGTCTGTCTGTGGCTGTCTGTCTTTGTGTCTGTCTCTGTCTCGGATTCTCTTTGTTTTTGACTCTCTTTCTGGCTCTTTGTTTGTCTCTTTCTATCTGTCTGACGCTCTCTCTCTCTCTCTCTGTCTCTGTGTCTGTCTGTCTGTCTCTCTCTCTTTCTCTCTCTCTCTCTTTCTCTCTCTCTTCCTCTCTCTTTCTCTCTCTCTCTCTCTCATCATCATCATAATTATCATTATCATTATTATCATCATTACCATCGCTCTTCTTCTTATTATTATTATCATTATCATTATTTCCATTATCATTAACATTGATGTTATCATCCTTATCATTATGATTATTACTATTAGTATCATATCATCATTATTGCTACCATTTTAGTATCATTATCACTATCATTATCAATATC
>NW_028234404.1:34865502-34868002 GCF_977035675.1 Penaeus japonicus | reverse complement strand
GTGTGTGTGTGTGTGTGTGTGTGTGTGTGTGTGCGTGTGTGCGTGTGTGTTTTGTGTGTGTGTGTGTGGTTGTGTTTGTGTGTGTGTGTGTGTGTGTGTGTGTGTGTGTGTGTGTGTGTGTGTGTGTGTGTGTTTATATGTGTGTGTGTATATATGTATATATATATATATATATATATATATATATAGAGAGAGAGAGAGAGAGAGAGAGAGAGAGAGAGAGAGAGAGAGAGAGAGAGAGAGAGAGAGAGAGAGAGAGAGAGAGAGAGAGGGAGGGAGGGAGGGAGAGAGACAGAGAGAGACAGAGACCAGGAGAGCGAGAGAGAGAGAGAGAGAGAGAGAGAGAGAGAGAGAGAGAGAGAGAGAGAGAGAGAGAGAGAGAGAGAGAGAGAGAGAGAGAGAGAGAGAGAGAGAGAGAGAGAGAGGAAGTGAAGTTATCAATAGCGAACTTTATGCCATCTGGAAGTCATATATCTGAAAGGTCGAAGGGGGGGAAGGAGGAGGTAGAGGAGGCGGAAGACGAGGGAGGGATGGATGATATGGTGGAGAAGGAGGAGAGGGGGAGAAGGAGGAGGAGGAAGAAGAGGAGGGGAGTGGGAGGATGTGGCAGAGGAGGAAGAGAGGGGGAGTAGGAGGAGGAGGAGGCAGAAGAGGAGGATGTAGAGAGGGGAGGGGGAGCGGAGGGAGTGGAGGGAAGAAGGGGAGGTGGCGGGAGAGAAGGAGAAGGGGAGGAGGTAGAGGAGGAGGAAGAGGGAAATGATATGGAGAAGAAGATGAGGAGGAGGTGGGGAGTAGGAAAAGAAGGGAAAGGGGGGATTGGGAGGTGGAGGAAGAAAAGGAGGGGAGTAGGAGGAGCAGGAGGAGGAAAACGAAGAAGAAGAAGAAGGCGAGGAGGAGGAGGAGAAAAAGTAGAAAGAGGAAGAGGACGAGGAAGAGGAAGAAGAGGAGGAGGAGAAAAAGTAGAAAGAGGAAGAGGACAAGAAGAGGAAGAAGAGGAGGAGGAGAAAAAGTAGAAAGAGGAAGAGGACAAGAAGAGGAAGAAGAGGAGGAGGAGAAAAAGTAGAAAGAGGAAGAGGAAGAGGACAAGAAGAGGAAGAAGAGGAGGAGGAGAAAAAGTAGAAAGAGGAAGAGGACAAGGAAGAGGAAGAAGAAGAGGAAGAAGAGGAGGAGGAGGAGGAGGAGAGCTAGGAGGCGCGAGGGATTCAACCCTTTGAATGATGGTGACATCCGAAAGCTATTGCGACTTGTTGCAAATAGGAATATAAAATGTGTATGTATGTATATGTGCGCGCGCGCGCGCTCGCGTGTGTGTGTGTGTGTGTGTGTGTGTGTGTGTGTGTGTGTGTGTGTGTGTGTGTGTGTGTGTGTGTGTGTGTGTGTGTGTGTGTGTTATTGTCGCTATTATTAGCATCATAAGATTGGTTTATCTGCTGATATTTAATTAGATTTCTCTTCAATACCAAAAAACAAATATTACCATTCAATCAACAACTTTTTTCCCCCCCACAAATATATCTAAAACAATTGATAAAAAATACCCCCTCCCTTCCCCTACTCCACCTCGAAAAACAGATATACAAACAAACCCACACTTCCACACAATCCCAATTCTAAACAAGTATCCCCTCAAATCAAAAAAAAAGAAAAAAGAAAACGGAAAGCGAAACAGAAAACAGAACCCTCGTGACGTCATCACAGTCAGGCCAAAGGGGTAGCAAAGGGGAAATCGACCCCCATTGAAAATTCGCAGCGCCTTTCGCCGTAACAAATTCACTCACGAAAGGTAACGAAGTGAATACGCTAAGGTTTACTCTATTTTTCTCTCTCTCTTTTTCACTCGTATGGTTGTAACTTTGGGTATCTTCAATATTTCAAGTGAATTTTTTTGATGCTCTGACTAAGTCTTGCTATCTCTTTTTTTTGTATATGTATATGTATTTGTTTGTTTATGTGTATGTGAGTGTATTCAGATTTGCCGAAATGTATTTAAATATATTAATAATCTTACTTAATACAAGCTTTGCCTGATAATAGGAGAGAGACAGAGAGACAGAGACAAAGAGACAAGGGGGGAGGGAGAAGGGAGAGAAAGAAAGAAAGAGAGAGAGAGAGAGAGAGAGAGAGAGAGAGAGAGAGAGAGAGAGAGAGAGAGAGAGAGAGAGAGAGAGAGAGAGAGAGAGAGAGAGAGAGAATGAAAGAGAGAGGGGGGAAGAAAAAGAAAGAGACAGAAACACACACACACACACACACACACACACACACACACACACACACATCCCCAGCCGCTTCTCCCCACAACCTCAAGACACTGAAATTGGCTCTTAAATATTGGAGAAAAGTCTACGGCCTCAGTCTCGTCCTGTTCCTCGGGAGACTCGCCCCTGTCACCTATTGACCGAATAGAAGGTAATGAGGAGGAGGAGGAGGAGAGGGGGAGGAGGAGAGGAAGTGGAGATGAGGGGAAAGAGGAGAAGAAGGGGGTAAGGAGAGTGGAGGAGGA
>NW_028234404.1:34835502-34838002 GCF_977035675.1 Penaeus japonicus | reverse complement strand
TCAGTCTCATTTATAATTTTTTTCAACATTTGTCATAATGAACTTTGCTGTATGTTCTATGATTGTCCCCTCATACAATATGCCAATATGATAGCTGTAGGAACACTAAAGCATAGCACTTAAGGGTTAGGAATCTCATTGAGAGAAAAGTACTGACCAGGTTCAATAGTCCACACTGTTTCCGTATATCTCTATGAGTGGGCTTGTTATGATGGCTCCAACTGGGTTTGTCGTTTGACTATATAGACGACGTACACTGCATTTCCCCGGCCAAATGTGTTCGTTACCTGTTATCTCTACCTCTATATTTCACCCTCACTCTCACTCTCACTCTCACTCTCACTCTCTCTCTCTCTCTCTCTCTCTCTCTCTCTCTCTCTCTCTCTCTCTCTCTCTCTCTCTCTCTCTCTCTCTCTCTCTCTCTCTCTCTCTCTCTCTCTCTCTCTCTCTCTCTCTCTCTCTCTCTCTCTCTCCTTTTCCCTGTTAACCTTTTAACTTACTGAATGCTGTGATCCACGGTATCAAACGCTTTCCCGAGATATAAGAATGTATATGTATAGTGATGTCCCTTTTACCAAAAGAATGTGAAAATATGATTTGTGACTTACAATGACGCTGCTTCTGTAGCTTTTCCTTTGCAGAAGCAGAAACCGTGAATTCGTTAGGTATTTGGTTACCATCAAAGTATTCCTCAAGTCTTTTAAAAATAAGTTTTCGAGGATATTGCTGCAAAAGGAAAGAAAGGATTACTTTTATCGCCGCTTTTGAATGCTGGTCAACCTTAACAGCTTTTAAAGCATTTGGGGACATAGCTGTTCACAACGACAAAGTATAGATAGGGTTTAAGACAGGCATTGTAGTATGGGTAACAATTTGAGAGTAATTGGAGGAAATCAGAACAGAGAACACCTTGTTTTTAACTGCCTTAACAATGGATATCATTTCTTGGTATGGATTATTTCAGAGACGTTTAGACTGACAAACTTGTATAAGATATCTTTGGAGGAACTAGGGATATCCAGTATTTTTTCTTAAAGGTTTCTAGTAACTTTCTAAAGTGAGTGAAAGAGCATTTCATATCTCCTGAGTTTGTCCATACTGGTTTAAGTGTTTGACGTACTTTAATAGCAATCTTTCTTTTTTTCCTGATATCAGATGTTTCCTTTGTATCAGCTTTTAGAGGGAAGGGGAGAGGGAGAGAGAGAAGGAGGGAGGGAGGGAGAGAGAGAGAGAGAGAGAGGGAAGGAGGGAGGGAGAGAGAGAGAGTGAATGAAAGAGAGAGAGAGAGAGAGAGAGAGAGAGAGAGAGAGAGAGAGAGAGAGAGGGAAGGAGGGAGGGAGAGAGAGAGAGTGAATGAAAGAGAGAGAGAGACAGATTGAACGAAAGAGAGAGAGAGAGAGAGAGCGCGGGGTGAGAGGGAAACAAGGAGTGAGAGAGCGAGGTAGAGTAAGAGAGAGAGACGCCAATGTTATAAGCAGCCCGAGATGGCGCGCTTTCAATGCACTCGAAATTTTAATGATGTTCCTCTCCCAGCGAGTAGAAGGAGAAGTGGGTTGAGGAAGAGGAGGAGGAGGAAGGAGCAGGATTGGGTGGAGGAAGAGGAGGAGGAGGAAGGAGCAGGATTGGGTGGAGGAAGAGGAGGAGGAGGATTAGGAAGTTCAGGCGGATGAAAAGGAGGAGAAGTAGTCGGAGGAGGAGGAAGGAATGGAATTAGGCAGAGGAATAGGAGGTGGAAGAAGAAAGAAGAGAATGAAGAGAGAAGAAGCAAAAAAGCTAGAAAGAGAGAGAGAGAATCTGAAAGAGAGAGGGAGATAGAGAGAGAGTGAGAAGAAAAGACAGAGAGAAAGAGCTAGAATGGGATCGACAGATAGAAAGGAGAGAGACAGAGACAGACAGATATAGAGAGAGTGTGCAACCCGGTGGAGAAGACCATGTGGGAAAGTTGTAAACAGGCATCCCAACGCTGCCACCAAATTGTAACCTATTGGAAAAGGCACAGACATTCAAATTGTCGATGTGCGTTATTGGGGTGGCCCATAAATATACTTGCCTCCTGCCAAATGCTGGAGGTCAGATCTGTGTGCTCTGCTGTTCTGACCTGATCGCTGCTGGTCTTCCTTCTCTGTCTCTTTTACTTTCTTTCCATTTCCTCCCCTTTTACTGTTTCTTATATTCACAGCTCGTATGGTGAATCAGGCAACTTTAGAATAACTTTCACTGCCTTAGGGTTTCCTGCTAGCAAACACAGATGCAGCCAGGAACCAGGTGCAGCTAGAGGCAGGAAAGGATACAGGAAGTTGAAAGTCTTAAGTCATGATTGAAAACTAGCTTAACAACATTGAATGAATATAGCAAAGCATAATCAGAGCTTTAGGTCACACAAAAAGCAATATCAGTGATTTATGGAAAGACTAAAGAGAGAGAGAGGAGCTAGAGAGAGGGACATCGAGAGAGAGAGAGAGAGAGAGACCTAGAAAGAGAGAGAGAGAGAGACCCTGCA
>NW_028234404.1:34810502-34813002 GCF_977035675.1 Penaeus japonicus | reverse complement strand
TGTTTCTCATTTCAGGATTCGAATGTAAATTCCATTAAAAAAAAAAGGAAAAAAAATCATAATCACCATCGAAATGCAATGACCTGCATTTATATCGAAATATACATCGATGACATTTACATGAAAGGTAAGTAATCGTTCGTTGCTCTTTATATGTGTTGACGTAGAAGGGCTATAAGTGTGGTGTTACTAAATGGAAGTTACTGATGCACTGAAAGCATAGGTAATATTTTTGCCATCGAGTCGCTCGCTTTTAAAACCTGTAGTATATGCATTTTAGGATACAGTCAGCATATCACTAACATGATTCACATATACAGCAATATTTTGCATATGGTGAAAGCATACCCGAATTCTCATAGTATCATGAAAGCTTTATTATCATAGGTCAATTAATTTATTTGTATATATTATATGATGGTGGTTTAATTAGCGTTTTTCCTTGGTATGGATATAGATAGATATATGGATTGATGGATGGATGGATTAATGGATAGATAGAGAGAGAGAAAAAAAACTTAAATACGATGTGTATATACACACATTCTCACTTTAACATGCTTCAAACACACACACACACAAACACACATACACACAACCAT
Organism: Penaeus japonicus; assembly: GCF_977035675.1. Classification (NCBI taxonomy): domain Eukaryota; kingdom Metazoa; phylum Arthropoda; class Malacostraca; order Decapoda; family Penaeidae; genus Penaeus; species Penaeus japonicus. The sequence goes on along the minus strand of NW_028234404.1, from coordinate 34,812,400 downwards.
TCATTTTCACGCGCACACACGCACATGACCAAACATATGCACTTGTACTCTCGCATGCCAGCTTATGCCAAAGCAGTGATCAATAAAGCACTCAAAGCATATCCTAGAATGCAAGTATGCAAGAATTCTCGCCAAAGTGGTAACCGAGTTTTGCTTGCTTGCTTGTAAACGCTCATGCATGAGCTCACACTTGCACGTCCAAACACAAACACACACACATTATGTAACAAACAAAAATACACACGCATACCCTAAATAAACACACACACGCGCGCGCGCGCAAACACACACAAACAAACAAATACACACACAAATACACACAAACACACACTCATTCACACAAACACATATACACACTCACTCACGCAAACACATACACATACAAACACACACACACAAGCAAACACATACACACACACAAACAAACAAACACATACACATACAAACACATACACACACAAACACACACACACACGCACAGTCTATTTATCTATCAACTATGTTTCGTCTCGTTTCCTTCATTCTCTCCCATTCTCTTTCGCTCTCCTCTTTCCCTCCTCTCTTCCCTTTTTCTATTCCCCTTTTCTCTCATTCTTCTCTTCTTCTTTTCCTCTTCCCCTTCTTTCTTTCTCCTCAGCCTCTCTTCCTCTCTCTTCTGTCTCTTTCTCTCCTCCTCTCTTTCACCTTCCTCTGTCTCTCCTCTCTTTCTCCCTCCGCTGTCTGTCCTCCTCTCTTTCTCTCTCCTCTGTCTCTCCTCTCTCTCTCTCTCTCTCTCTCTCTCTCTCTCTCTCTCTCTCTCTCTCTCCTCTGTCTCTCCTCCTCTCTTTCTCTCTCCTCTGTCTCTCCTCTCTCTCTCTCTCTCTCTCTCTCTCTCTCTCTCTCTCTCTCTCTCTCTCTCTCTCTCTCTCTCTCTCTCTCTCTCTTTCTCTTCCTCTGTCTCTCCTCCTCTCTTTCTCTCGCTCTGTCTCTCCTCCTCTCTTTCCCTCTCCTCTGTCTCTCTTCCCCTCTTTCTCTCTCCTCATTCTCTCCTCCTCTCTTTCTGTCTCCTCTGCCTCTCCTCCTTTCTCTCTCTTTTGTATCCCCTCCTCTCCTTCTCTCCCCTCTTTCCTTTATAAATAATATCATGATAATTATTGTTATCATTATTGTTATAGCTATCATTACCATTGTTTTCATTATCATTTTTATCTCATCAAGTAATATCACCATAACCGTCACTATCATCATCATAGTCATCACCAGGGGTGAACCTATTATCACCACCAATCACGAACATCACCATAGTCATCACCAGAATCATCACCATCACCACCATCAATCACGAAAATCATAATCACCATAATCATCACTATCATTACCATCAATCACAAACACCACCATAGTCATCATAATTATCATCATCATCACTATCACCACCACCAATCACGAAAATCATCATAATCATCACTAATATCTTCATCACCATAATCCTCATACCAAATTCATCACCATAATCCTCATACCAAAATCATCACCATAATCCTCATCACCAAAATCATCACCATAATCCTCATCACCATAATCATCACCACAGTCATCACCATAATCTCACTATAGTAATCACCATAACCATCATTATAACCATCATTATAATCATCACCATAATCATCACCATAATCATCACTACAGTCATCACCATCTTCACCACAATCACCACTATCACCATCAGTCACCTTCCAAAATCAAATTAAAAATTCATATATTCTTCAGTACCATAAACCTAATCGCATTAACTCTGGCCCGATGTTATCAAACTCAAAAGGTGTTTTTCGAAGTGATTGGGAAAAAAAAGTTTTAATTATTAATCATAAGAAGATTCTGTATATTTTTTGTTCTGTTCGTTTTTTTTTTTTTTTTTT
>NW_028234404.1:34800502-34803002 GCF_977035675.1 Penaeus japonicus | reverse complement strand
GACGAGGTATGTTAATATAAAAGGGGGGAGGGGAGTGGGGGGATTTTAGAGTATAAAACAAAGGTACTGTGGGAGGGGAGGGGGAAGGGGGGAGGGGGGGGGGGAAAGGGGAGTAGAAGGGGGGGAGGGGGGGAGGGGTTGGAGAAGGGGAGATGGGAGGGTGGCGGAAAGGCGAGAAGGAAGAGAGGAAAAGTTGAGAAGGATATGGATGGGTAGGTCAAAAGGTGGAGGGGTAGAGGAGGAAAGGGGACAGATACACACACCAACTAATGAAATGTATATCAATTAAATGTATATCTATACTACATATATAACTACCATACATAATATAAATAATATATATATAATTTATATATATATATATTATATAAATATGTGTGTGTGTGATGTGTGTGGTGTAGTGTGTGTAGTGTGTGTGTGTGTGTCTATGTATGAAATGTTATGTTTCTATATATCCTCCCCTTTCCCCATTCACGCCCCTCCCTGTCCACGCCTAACACAACTTTCCTCTCTTCCTTCTCGCTTCTCCGTCACCCTCCCATCTCCCCTTCTCCAACCCCTCGCCTCTTCCTGCTCTTCTCAATACCACTTTATATATCAAAAATATAATATATATATATATATACTATAATATATATATATGAGATATATATATATATATCATATATATATATATGTAAATAAATTCTTCTAGATAATATAATTTATGTTATTATATGCTATATGTAAACAATATATGTATATATATGACACAAGGATCATCCTCGTAGCTTACGCCTTGCCCTAATGAACCTGACCTCCTTCGTGGTCTGAACCTTTCCCACCAACATGGCTACACAACACAAGAAGGTGGGAATTCGTTTATCGAAAAAAAGGAAAAAACGTAAGATCGAAATGAAAAGAAAAGATTCGTTAGAAACAAAAAAAAAAAAAAAAAAAAAAAAAATAACGAAACGAAAAAAAGAAAGAAAAAAACAACGAAAAAAAAGAAAGAAAGAAAAGAAGCTTAGTTAGGATAATGATATATCTTCCAGAAATAAGGTATATATATATAATATATATAAATATATATATATAATATATAATATATATATACTACACATATAATATATATATAGTATAAAAAATATATATATATATATTAATTCTTATATATATATATATACATAACATATATATAAGTATATATATCAATAATGAATATATATATGTAAATATATATAATATAAGTCTTTATATATATATATATATATCTATATATCTTATATATAAGGTATAAATATATATATATATCTATAAAACGATATATAATATATATATTAGAAATATATACATTATAAACTGCTTATAATTACACACCATATCATATACAAATAAAAATAAATATAATAAATATATATAATATTATATAATTAGAAAATATATATCATGTGTTTATATATATATATACATTTATATATAAATTAATCTAGATATTAATTATAAATATATTTATACTTATATAGATATATATATATTTTAATATATATACTATATATCATTTATAATATATATATTGAATATATATATAGAATATATATATATATATAATAGAAATAAATATATATACATAAATTTAAAGATAATATAATATATATATAATATATATTATATATTATGTGTGTGTGTGTTAGTGTGTGAGAGTTGTGTTAATGTATGTAGGTTATTTTTATACATATAATATATAGAATCTCTATCTATCTCCATTATTTCTGGAAAATATATAATTATCCTCACTAACCTTCTTTTTTTTCTTCTTTCTTTCTTTCCTTTTTTTTTTTTTTTTTCTTTTTTTTTTTTTGTCTTATAACGAATCTTATCATTTCACTCGATCTTACGTTTCCCTTTTTTTCGATAACGAAATCCCACCTTCTTGTGTAGCCATGTTGGGAAAGGTCAGAACCCGAAGGAGGTCAGGTCATTAGGGCAAGGCGTAAGCTACGAGATGATCCTGGTCATTATGCTTGCTAAGTTGAGGGCTTGCAACATCGCTAGTAATTACTGCAACCGCATTGAGAGGTGGGGAGGGAGGGAGTGAAAGAGGTGGGAGTCGGGAAAGAAAAAAATAAAAAAAGAAAAATACAAAAAAAAAAAAATAAAGAGAAAGGAGAAAAAAAAAGAAAAGGAGGAAGAGATAGAGATGGAGATAGGGATAGATAGATAGATAGATAGAGAGAGAGAGAGAGAGAGAGAGAGAGAGGGAGAGCAAGGGAGAATGAGACGGAGAACAAGAGAGAAGGAGAGAGAGGGAGAGCAAAAGAGAATGAAAGAGTGGGAGATCAAGAGAGAAAGAGAGAACAGGAGAGAGAAAGAGCGAGAGAGGAAATGATAGCTTTGCTAATGTGAGAAAACATGATGTTAAAACGTCGCAAATGCTTTTTCACATTTTTAAAAATTTGATTCCAATGGATAGAGGAAAAAAACATGAAAACATGAACATGAAATGAAGTGAATCTGGTTC
>NW_028234404.1:34781795-34784295 GCF_977035675.1 Penaeus japonicus | reverse complement strand
GAAGAGAGAGAAGAGCATTGTTTTAGACGGACTGATGGAGAGAGAGAGAGAGAGAATGAGAAGGAGAGAGGTGTGTTTGTGTTTGAGTGGTGTGTGTATGTGTGTGTATGTGTAGGTGTATGTGTATGGTGTCTAGAGAGGAGAGAGTCCGAGAGAGAGAGAGAGATGAGAGAGAGAGAGACGGGTGTGGAGAGGAAGAGGAATGTGAGAGAAGAGGAGAGAGAGAGAGAGAGAGAGGAGGAAGAGAGGTTGAGAGAGAGAGAGAGAGAGAGAGAGAGAGAGAGGTTGTTTGTGGGGGAGTGATGTATGTATGTGTGTGTGTATGTGTTATGTGTGAGAGGGAGAGAGTGAGGAGGATGGAGAGCGAGAGAGAGATGAGAGAGGAGAGAGAGAGAGAGAGAGAGAAACAGATAGAGAGAGAGAGGTGTGTGTGTGAGAGAGAGAGAGAGAGAGAGAGAGAGAGAGAGAGAGAGAGAGAGAGAGAGAGAGAGAGAGAGAGAGAGAGAGAGAGAAACAGAGAGAGAGAGGTGTGTGTGTGTGTGTGTGTGTGTGAAAGAGAGAGAGAGAGAGAGAGAGAGAGAGAGAGAGAGAGAGAGAGAGTATATGTGTGTGTGTGTGTGTCTCCATATGTGTGCTTTTTGTGTGCCCGTGTGTGCCTCCATGCACGTCCGCACACTCGCTTATTAATGCGAGGCGCGTATATATTTATATATCATTGTTTGAAATTGAAGGCCAACGCCTCTTTTTCTAATGCCATGAAAAAAAACACGTTCGTCCCATCCCCCTCTCCATCCCCCCCCCCGACTCCCCTCTCTCTCTCTCCCATTCTGCCCGCCAATCAGCTTTACCTCTCTTGTTTGTTGGTCCCCTTGCCCATCTTCCTCCCTTCCTCTCCCCTCATCCCCAATCCCCGCCTCCCCCCCTCTCTCTCCCTCTTCCCCGCCTCCCATCCCAACTCTCTTCCCTCTCCCTCACCTCTCCCTCTTCCACTCTCGTATTCTCAAGCCCCTCTCTTCTTTCGCTCATCCGTCTTCGCCTGGCCTCCCCGCCCTCATCTCTCCCTCTTCCCCCCTCCCTTTTCCCCGCCTCTCCTCCCTCTTCCCCTCCCTCGCTCTCCCTCTTCCCCGCCTCCCTTCCCTCTCTCTCCCTCTTCCCCTCCTCCCTTCCCTCTCTCTCCCTCTCCCCCTCCTCCCCTTCCTCTCTCTCCCTCTTCCCCGCCTCCCCCCCTCTCTCTCCCTTTTCCCCGCCTCTCCTCCCTCTTCCCCTCCTCCCTTCCCTCTCTCTCCCTCTTCCCCTCCTCCCTTCCCTCTCTCTCCCTCTTCCCCGCCTCCCCTCCCTCTCTCTCCCTCTTCCCCTCCTCCCCTCCCTCTCTCTCTCTTCCCCTCCTCCCCTTCCTCTCTCTTTCTCTTCCCATCCTCCCTTCCCCCCTTCCTCTCCCTCTCTCCTCCTCTTCCCCTCCTCCCCTCCCTCTCTCCCCCTTCACTCTTCCCCTCCTCCAATCCTCTCTCTCCCTCTTCCCCTCCTCCCTTCCCTCTCTCTCCCTCTTCCGCGCCTCCCCTCCCTCTCTCTTCCTCTTCCCCTCCTCCTCTCCCTCTCTCTCCCTCTTCCCCTCCTCCCCCCCATCGCGTATCGCTAACTTTGTCAGGTGAAACTTATGTAAAAGGGTTATAGGTACTATGGATAAATAGACAGAAACACTAAACGGATAGATGGACTTACATAAGCACACACGCACACGCACACGCACGCACACGCACGCACGCTCTTCTCTCTTCCTCTTCCCCTCTTCCCCTCCCTCTCTCTCCCTCTGCCCCTCTTCCCCTCCCTCTCTCTCCCTCTTCCCCTCCTCCCCTCCCTTTCCTTTCCATCCCCTCCCCTCCCAACCGACCCTCCCCAACCCGCCCCCCAACCCGCCGTCAGAGCACCTACCTTGACGTGTGTGTGGAAGGGAATAATGGTGGAAGGGAATACTTGTTGGTGGAAGGGAAAAAAAACGAATTAAAAAAAAAAATTAAAATTTGGAATCGAAATATAATAAGCTAATTGGGAAAATAAGCTTGGCTTGACTATGAGACTCTAATAAAGAGAAAATCTTAAGCTGACTGGAGGCGTGTCTGGGACTGACACTGCTGATTAAGGTGTGGATGTCAGCGACCTTTATGCGCTGTGTTAAACGGGAGAGAGAGGCTGTTTGTTCTGTTGCTTGGCTCTGCTCTGGCGTTGGCGTCGTTGGGGGGGGGGAGTCTCAGGGGGGGGGGTGGGGGTGTGGTGGGTGCGGGGGTGGGAGTAAAGGGAGAGTAAGAGGTGTGGGTGGGGTGGGTAGGCGGATAAAGGAAAGGAGGTGGTCGGTGGGGTGGTGGGGATGGGGGGTGGGGAGTAGGAGAGCAAGAAGGGGGAGGAAAGGAAGGTAAGCGGAAGGGCGGTCGTCTTGGTTTTTTTTTTTTTTTTGTTTTTTTTTTTTTTTGTTTTTTTTGTTTTAATAATACTAATTTTATTATTT
>NW_028234404.1:34771795-34776795 GCF_977035675.1 Penaeus japonicus | reverse complement strand
CTCCCTCTCTCCCTTTCTCCCTGAACCTCTATCTATTTTATGATTATTAGGCATTATCCATCTTATTAAATCACATTACAAATCCGGAGTAATTTACGTCATCCTCGCTGCCATCATCCGTCTTTTTTATTTTCGTTATTTATTTTTGGTTTTAGGTCGAGATTGCATCTAGACTGACCAGCATGCGATCAATAACCCCTCCTTCCCCCCCTCTCCCCCTCCCCCCTCCATATGCCTCATCCCCTACCCCCTTACTATCAATGATCCTTTCTCCCTTCTGTGGCTTTAAAGTTTCCCAGTCTCTTGCTTTCCCTCAATCCTTAGTTTTTTTGTTTGTTTTTTTAGCCCCCCCCCCCTTCCTCTCTCTTCTTCTGCTGCTTTTCCTTCCTCGTGTTCTCCTCTTCCTCCTCCTCCTCTTCCTCTTACTCCTTCCCTCGCATTATGCCTAAGAATCTCTCTTTTTTCCTCTCTTCTTCTTCGTAATCCTCCTCCTCCTCCTCTTCCTCCTGCCCCCCGTTTCCCCCGACCCGACCCTCGGATTATGCCTAAAAGTCTCTTATATTTTCTTTTCTTCTTCGTCTTCCTCTTTTTCCTTCTCCTCCTCTTCTTCCTCCTCCATCCCCCATCCTCCTTGCATTATGCTTATATGTCTTGCCTCCTTCCTCACTTTTCTTCCTTTCATCTCTTCTCTCCTCTCCCCTCCATATCCCCCATATCCCTCCTCCATACCCCCCCCCCCCCCCCTCTTCCTCCTCCATCCACACAAAAACCCGAATGTGATCACACCGTATCATTAACTTCTTATAGATCAAGCCGTTAGTACGTTCGAAGACAAATACTTTAGCTGTTAAGTGCGTTAGGAGACCAATGGTTGAAGTGTGAGGTTCGTTGGGGCAAATAATGCGTGGGTCTTCGCTCTCCCTTGGTATTGAGGAAACCCTAGGGCGGTGTGACACTGAGAGAGGGGAGAGGGAAGGAAAGGGGGGGGGGATAAGAGTCTTACAATGGAACAGACCGCACGCATGCAAGCACGCATGTATGCACGCACACGCACGCACGCACGCACACACACACACACACACACACACACACACACACACACACACACACACACACACACACACACACACACACACACACACACACACACACATACATACATATATACATACATATACATACCTATACATTATTATATTTAGTGAATATTGTTCATTCTATTGTTGCAGGCTCTACGAGGCTGTTTCCATTTTCTGCCCCGAAATGCTGACCGCTTTTCCCTCAGTTTCAGGATGGTGATTCGAGGCGTGAAGACCGAGGACGGGTGGTATGTCAAGGCAAAACCCAACGGGGAGCCGTACCCCTTGGACTCACGTCTGGCGCCCCTCTTCCGCGAGGCGGGCGTGACCACACTGCCGGGGGCGCTGCAGTACAGCGCCACCACGCACGGCTCCAAGCCCGGCATGGCCACGCGGCAGATCTTGAAGCGCGAGCGTCAGGAGACCAACGGCAAGATGTTCGAGAAGCTGAAGCTGGGTGATTACACGTGGCTCACGTACGCGGAGGTGCAGGAGAAGGCGGTGAGCGTGGGCCTCGGCGTGCGCGCGCGCGGCCTTAAGCCCCTGGACCGCGTGGTGATCTTCGCTGAGACCCGCGCCGAGTGGCTCATGTCCGCCATGGGCTGCCTGCAGCACCGGATCTCCGTCGTGACCCTCTACACCACGCTGACGGACGACGGCGTGGCGCACGGCATCAACGAGACGGGCGTGCCCTTCGTCTTCACCTCCTACGACCTCCTGCCCAGGGTGACGCGGCTCCTCTCCAAGTGCCCGAAGGTGAAGACCGTCGTGGTGATGGAGGACCAGATCGAGGGACTCGGAGACACGAGCAAGTTCCCCTCCAACGTGAGCCTGGTGCCTTTCAGCGAACTTGTCAAGAAAGATGCCAGTTGGGATAGCATCGACACCCCGACGCCCCAGGCAGACGACACCGCCATCATCATGTACACGAGCGGCTCCACGGGCACCCCGAAGGGCGTAGAACTCTCGCACACCAGCATCCTGACGAGCGTGATCGCCTATTCCGTCCAGATGAACGTGGGTCCCGGAGACCGGTTCCTGGCGTTCCTTCCCCTCGCCCACATCATGGAGCTGGCCTCCGAGATTGCCCTCATCTCCCTCGGCGCCACCATCCTGTACTCGTCGCCCCTGACGCTCACCAGCACCAGCCCGAAGGTCATGAAGGGCACAGATGGAGATGCCAAGGTCGCCAAGCCCACGGTCATGAACGCCGTGCCACTGGTGCTGGACCGCATCATCAAGGGCGTCTCACAGAAGGTGGAGCAGCAGGGGTGGATCAAGAGCTTTATCTTCAACGAGGCCGTCAGGTACAAATTCTGGCTGGAGTACATCCCCTTCACCTCCTACTTCATGGACCTCTTCATCTTCCGGAGAGTCCAGGAGGAGCTGGGCGGGGAGCTGAAGCGCCTGGTGGTGGGAGGAGCCCCCCTTTCGCCGCAGACGCACGACACCATGCGCGCCATCTTCGGCGTGTCCATCCAGGTGGGCTACGGCTCGACGGAGACGGCGTCGTGCATCACGGGCATGGACGAGGACGACGTGAACACGGGCCACTGCGGCGGCCCCAACCTCGGCGTGCTCATGAAGCTGGTCGACTGGGAGGAGGGCAACTATAAGGTCAGCGACAAGCCGTACCCGCGCGGTGAGATCGTGGTGGGCGGGCCCGTCGTGGCCAAAGGCTATTTCAACCTGCCCGAGGAAAACAAGGCAGCCTTCTACCAGGAGGGCGGCATCAACTGGTTCCGTACGGGCGACATCGGCGAGATCAACGTCCTGGGCGCCCTCAAGATCATCGACCGTAAGAAGGACCTGGTGAAACTCAAGCATGGCGAGTACGTGTCCCTGGGCAACGCCGAGTCCAAGCTGAAGACCTTGTCCAACGTCGATAACATCTGCGTCTTCGCCGACTCCACCAAGGACAAGACGGTGGCGGTAGTGGTTCCGTCTGCGGATCGCCTGCGCAAGGTGGCCGACAGCGTGGGCGTCGGGGAGGAGGTGTCGATCGAGGACCTCTGCCACAACGAGCGAATCAAGGAGGCCCTCCTGAAGGAACTCCAAAACCACGGCAAGAAGTGCGGCCTCACGCGGTGGGAGGTTCCGGCCGCGATATACCTCACCCTCGAGCCGTGGACGCCCGACACAGGCCTCGTCACCGCGGCGCTCAAGCTGCGAAGGAAGCAGCTGTGCTTGCACTACGAGAACAGCGTCCACGACATGTATTCGAGGCTGGACTGAGACTGACGGGTGGGCGTCTGCTCGTGAGGCTCCGCTTGAGGGCGAGGCTGGAGGGACTGCAGGGCGGCGGGACTCTGAGATATGCCATGATTTGTATATATGGAATGTTTTATGTATATAGGGACGTCTTCAGGTGACACGCGGCCACCGATATCGAATTCAGCAGTCACTCCTGCCTTCAAGGAAAACCACGACATAACTCAAAATAAGACACTGTGGTTCAAGAAGAGTAAGAAAGAAGGAAGAGGAGTTCGACCTCTCCATAGCGCCCGAGTCGAGTCCAGGATGCAGCATCCCGCCGCTGCACGACGCTCTCACCGATGTTTATCCGTAACTCTTGCCTTAAGAAAACCGTGTCTCGAAGGTGCAAGCCGTGCCGTGCCGTGCCGTACCGTGTTGTACCGTGCTGTACCGCCAACAGTGGGTACTTCACGCCTAAGGGACCTGCTTATACTCTTGTGTACATATTTCACTCCTGTTACTCCCCATCAGATGGTTAAATATAACTATATACATATAGGTCTTAAGTACGTAGTATGTGATATTACATTAGTCATATCTCTCTGCTCATTCCTTAAGTGCACCCATTGTATCACATATTCTCAAAATAATATATTTACTGTAACATCATATATTTGACCTTTTGTGTCTATACTTCTATTTGCACCCTAGAGAAACTCTGAATATTTTATATTTGATAACGCTGCGTGAATTGAATAAATTATAGAGATACTGACGTTTTTTCACCCCGTCTGTCAAAGGCCGGTGAGATCTCATGTTCTACTCTATCTCTCACTGTCTCCGTCTCTCTCTCTCTCTCTCTCTCTCTCACTCTTTCTCTCAAAGAGGCTTCTGAAGGAGATTAGAAGCTTTGAGAAAGAGAGAGATCAGGGGTAAGGTGGTGAGGGTTTGAGGAAAGTAAGGGGTGGAGGGTGCGGCGGGGGGGGGGGGTTAGTAACCATCACTAAATTGGAAAGGTTGACTTCGCTTTCCTAAGGTGCTATTACGAGTTTCCAGATAGTTTGTGTGTATGTGTGTGTGTGTGTGTGAGTGTGTGTGTGTGTGAGAGAGAGAGAGAGAGAGAGAGAGAGAGAGAGAGAGAGAGTAAGAGTAGGAGAAAGTGTCCGCATTCGTAATGCAAGTTGTGCGGGTGTAAGCTGGCATGCGTATACGCTGTATGTATTAAATATACTTGTTACTGCTTGTGTATATGTCCCCCCCCCTTCCAGACCCACTCATCCCCCACCCCCCTTCCCCCTGATACCCCTCCCCACGTAAACTAAACAGGTTGCAAAAGGACCTGATATGCTTTGTTGAATGACATGATCATAATCCGTTCTTGGTTGTCCTTCGCTCATGCTGTCATTGAATGTAATTGTGGTTTGATTGTCTTCCTTCGTGACATTTATTACTGTAATTTTATTGAAAAACAGTATGTTATTAGTATTATGATTATTATTATTATGACTTGCCGCTTACCATGAAGCGCTGGAATTTATATTGATGTCATCATTATGATTATTGTCTTTACGAGGATGATTGTTATGATAATTGTTATTATCATAATTTTTATCATTATGATTATTGTTATCATCACTGCAACTCCCGTCCTCATATTACAACCACCACTCCCCGCTCCCTCCCCTCCCCCTCTAACCCTTCCCCCTACCCCCACCCCCTCTTGAG
>NW_028234404.1:34719295-34724295 GCF_977035675.1 Penaeus japonicus | reverse complement strand
ATTTATATGCAAATGGTGTGATCATCAGTATGCAAGCGTTTGTGACTAAAATGTAGCCAGAAACGTTTCCATGTGAATATTTGTTTGATGGCATTGATAACTGATAACTTACTGCGAAAATATTTATCTATATTTATCTATCTATTTACAAACTGTAACACACACACACACACACATGCAAACACATACACACACGCACACATACGCAAATGAAGCAAATACAGATCTCCATCTAAATCTATCTCGACATATTTACACGCAAATAACCATAGTAACGGAAATTGGCAATGTATTTTTCCTATTCATAACAAGCCATCTACAAGGATATCATCCCCAGATAGATATATAGATAGATAGATAGATATAGAGAGAAAACGAAACACATACAAGGCAAAATCATAATACAAAGTAAACAAACAGAAGTCGTTATATTTCGACCCCTTCCCGATTCAAACCTTTCTACCCAAATTTTACGTTTTTTCGTTTTTTTTCCTCGGAAGGTACACGAAGACATAACACTTACCTTGTCAGGACCAATAACAGGAATACGCAACTGTACTTGAAATGTCACCCACTTCTTCGACACTGTATGTTATCATTCACCATTAAATGTGTGATTACAGGATCTTGTGATAGAACAACGCATGTTATGAGATTACGTCTCATGTATGTTGTGATTATTGCAACGAAACTGTGGCAATCCGAGAGCCGATGACGTATTTCTAAAGATGTGTACACACACACACACACACACACACACACACACACACAAACACACACGGACACACACACACATTCATACACACAATACACACGAACACACACGCACGCACATACACACGTGTTTGTAAATTAATGTGTGTGTGTGTGTATGTGTGTGTGTGTGTGTGTGTGTATGTGTGTGTGTGTGTGTACATCAATAAACGCACTTGGTCATGACGGAGATATTACATCTAAATTAACATAAATACATATGGAAAAATTAAAAAAGAGTAGATAGAAATGGAGAGAGAGAAATAAAGACGGAGGCACAGACAGAAAGAGAGATGGAGCTAAATAGAGAGAAAAGAGAAACGAAAGTAAGGAAAGAGAGAGAAGAAGAGATAGAGAAGGAAACATAGAAAGAAAAAGAGAGTCAGAGATTGTCAGAAAGAGTTAAGAGACAGATAGAGGGAAAGATAGATAGATAAATAGAGAAATATATCGATGGACAGATAGATAAATAGAGAGAGAGAGAGAGAGAGAGAGAGAGAGAGGAACGATATAAGACCAGTGAAACAGGTTACTTACTCTATTCCATGTCCCTGTTTCAAGATGGCGGCACAAAGCAACGCCTCCACGCCACACTGCTGACGTAGGCACCTATCCTCCGCGTCCTTGCAGCTGCTTTATTGGCGGAGGTCAAGACAGGCTGACCTCACGCAACCGGCTATCAAGATTCAGTTCGACTGTGGCTGCCAGTCGTGACATCTCCTCCCCCCTACAACCCCCCCTGTGGAGGACCTCTGGAGGACTCTATCAAGACGCTAGTTTGACCTCGTCCTTGACCCGGGTCACTCCTATAGCACCCTCCCATCGTCCACCCCCAACCCCCCCACACTCCCCTTTAAACAGAATCCCAGTACCCTCCAATACCCCCACTCCCCCAAACTAGACTCCCTGACCCCGCCCCCCCAAACCTACCCCTTCCCCACACCCCTAAACTAAACCCCCAGAACCTCCCCCTTCCCCAATCCCCAATCTCCCAAACCAAAGGTCCCAGTACCTCTCTAGACCAACCAGAGTCCCTCCCTCAGACCCCCGTTCCTCCCCCGCCCCCCGTCCCCCCGTCCCCCCGTCCCCCTCCGTCTCTCTCCCAGCATCCCTGAGGAACCATGAGGACTTTCGACCCCAAGATGCCGGTATATGTAGGACAGCGGGTGTGAACTTTAACGAATCTGTCACGCTGAATCCTCGGAGGAAACGCCAGGGAGATGAGCTCCACGAGATAACCTTACCTAAGAAGACGAACTGGATTGGACCCTATCTTGCTCTCTTGCTTGCTCTCTTTGTTGCTCGTTTATTTATTGTTTTAATTCTCTCTCTTTGTCGCTCGATTTCTCTCTCTCTCTCTCTCTCTCTCTCTCTCTCTCTCTCTTTGTCGCTCGTTTTCTCTCTCTCTATGTCGTTGTCTCTCTTTTTCTATATGCTTTTGTTTCTCTCTCTCTCTCTCTCTCTCTGCTTTTGTGTCTTCCTGTCTCTCTCTCTCTCTCTCTGCTTCTGTTACTGTCTCTCCCTTTGCCCGCTTCTATTTGTTTGTCTCTTATCTTCTCTACTTCTGTCTGTTTCTCATTCTTTTTCTCTTATTCTCTCTGTCATTCTCTGACTCTCTCTCTCTCTCTCTCTGGGTATATCAGTTTGTCTGTCTGTCTCCTTTTCTCTCTCTCTTTCTCTCTCTTTCTCCTTATTTCCCTCTCGGTCTCTCTTTCCTTTCTTCCTTCCATCTCTCTCTTCCCCCCTCTCTTTCTCTCTCCCTCCCTTCCTCTCTCCTTCCCTCCCTCCCCCCTCTCTCCCCTTCCCTCTCTCTAAGCAGTCGACGCCACGCCTTTGTGTGAAGGCGAGAAAGGTTGAATCGGCAAAGGGAAGGAGGGGAGATGTATAGAAGAGGAGGAGGAGGAGGATAAGGAGGAGGATTAACGAGGCGGTGAGGCGAAAGGAGGAAATAGGAGTAGATGGAGAGAAGGTAGATGGACGAAGGAAGGAGAAAATAAAGGAAAGGGAGAGAATAGGAAGTGAAGATGGTTAGGAGGATGGAGGTGAAAATGAGAGAGAGGAGGAAAGGGAAAAAAGTGATGATAAAGAGAAAGATAGTAAAGAGGAGAGGAGGGAATGGAAAAAAAGTGATGATGGAAAGGAGGAGAAGCAGATGGAAGAGGAGGCGAAGAAAAGGGAGGAAAATGGAGATTATATGTATGGAGAAGGTGAAGCAAATGAGAGGAAAGGAGGAAATGGAAGAGACTGATGATGGTGGAGGAGGAGGAGAGAAAAAAGGGAAAGAGAGGGAATGAAGTGGGTGGCGAAGAATAAGAGGATGGAAGGAGGTGAAGAGAAGGGAAGATAAAAAAGGAAGATCAGGAGAGAGTGGCGATGATTAAGGTGGATGAAGGAAAGTGGAGAGACGAAAAAAGAAAGTGAGGGAGAGAGAAACAAAGAGAAAGATTAAACGAAGGAAAGGTAATGAAGCGAAATCCTTTTGCTATCAACGTAGAATTATTCTGGTATTATATAATCTAAAAAACGACAATGAAGAAACTGGAGCGAACAGGCCAAAGGCAAATCTTTATAAAAAAATAATTGGGGACTCTTATATAATACTCTAATTAACCCTTGTCTCAGTAATTTCATCTAATTTCCAAAACCATAGGCCAACGATTAAATAAGTTGAAAAAAAACATTATTTCAAGTTCATTCCAGTTAGGTTCGTTATCATAAGTTCATCAAAACGCATTCGTATAAAACTTCACTGCGTTTACCATGCATTAAACTAAGAAAATCATCTAAAACTTGTTTCCAACACGTCTAGTAGGTTTCCCACTTATTCAGAGATGCCTCATGCCATTCACTGAAGTCAGTCAATGGTCATTTTGCATGGCTACATTTCATAAGGATAAGCCAGATTTATGGAGCAGATGCTTCGCCGGGCTTGTATGCACTGAGGCGAGCCCGTCTGTGTTAGCGTGTGCTGACTCGTGAGAGAATGTGCCAACGAATGTTGACTCGAGCTGAACTTGAACCTTACCTAACATGCACGTCAGTGGCGGCCGGACACAGTGGAAGCGTATTTCATCATGATTTTGCAATTGTTATCTGTGAGATTTTGTACATATTAAGCGAGTTTACTAGGTCAGATTCTTGTGCACATAGGCATGTTGACATATTGTGTACATATCTGAAAGAAGGACTTATATAACACTCCCATGTTATATTACGGATTCCATGGCTTTTCAAATTAAATTCTCAGTGCTAATAAAGCTCACCAATGGATGTCGCCCAAGACTCTCCTTTTGAAACTCACGCATAGACGGCGCGCAAGACACTCTCTTCTTTAAAACACCTACTGGGTATTCTTAGTTTTGTTTGATTAATCTTTTTAACAGTATAGCGTAGCTCATTCCCCGTAATTTCATTATATATATCTGCTTCTTATATCTACCAACAGCTCCATCTATTGTTGAGCTTCAGAGTTAAATCATAGCAATCCTTACCGGTTCTCAAAATCGTTGTTTTCTCTTCCTTGGAAAATTCATATTCGAGTCTTGGGAGGCTTTAAGAAGTTGGAATCTTAGGAATGGAACGGGCGTTTGTTTGTAGAGGGACATTTAATAACACAGGTAAGAGTATGCACGTCTTCTTGTAAATATTAAATGTAAATAGAAAGTCAACAATATGAGTATGTATGTACACGACGTGCACAGTGGGGAACCCTCAAACACACACACGCGGCCGCGCTCATACACACGCACTCATAGTCATACTCATACTCATACACACACAACGCACACAGTAGGGACCCACACGCACGCACACGCATACGCATAAGCACACACACACACACACACACACACACACACACACACACACACACACACACACACACACACACACACACACACGCACGCTCCCTTTCCTTTTCTTCCTTCCCTTCACCCTCCCTCATATTCATCTCTTTCGTACCCCTCTCATTCTTTCTCTCTCCTTCCCTTTCGCCTGTCTCCTTATCTCTCTCTCCTCCTCTTCCCCTCTCCCTCTCTCTCCACCCTCCCAACCTCCCTCTCTCTCTCTCACTCTCTTTCTTTCTTTCTCCCACTCTCTCTCTCTCTCTCTCCTCCTCTTCCCGTCTCCCTCTCTCTCCACCCTCCCAACCTCTCTCTCTCTCCTCCTCTTCCCCTCTCCCTCTCTCTCCACCCTCCCAACCTCCCTCTCTCTCTCTCTCTCTCTCTCTCTCTCTCTCTCTCTCTCTC
>NW_028234404.1:34681795-34684295 GCF_977035675.1 Penaeus japonicus | reverse complement strand
CTGTCTGTCTTCTCTCTTTCTCTCTCTCTGTCTTCTCTCTCTTCTCTTTCTTTCTCCCTCTCTCTCACTAACTCAATCACTCGCTTACTCCCTCTACCTCTCTTTCTCTTTCTCCCTCACTTTCAGTCAGTCACTCACTCTCCTTCTTCTCTCTCTCTTTCTCTCTCTCTCTCTTTCTCTCTCTCTCTCTCTCTCTCTCTCTCTCTCTCTCTCTCTCTCTCTCTCTCTCCGTCTCTCCATCTCTCTTTAATTACCCTACCAGCCTGTACACATCCCCATTCATAACCATATATGTACAAGAGAATACGTGATTTGTTTACATGATAACATTCCCACGTGAGCTGTGCACCCTGAGACACTCGTTTTACATTCTTAACTGCAACAAAGCCTCCATACAAGAATATTCCCAAGACTATGTATGCTCAGTTATATATAAGATCATAATGATTCTTAATCTACTTTTCTCATCGTGTAGAAAAAAAAAATATATATATATATGATGTAATTTGTACTGTGTTTATCCCTCTCCTTTCGCCTATTTTAATCCTAATATGCTCTCTCTCTCTTTCTCTCTTTGTCGCTCGCTCTCCTTTCTGTTTTCCTCTCTCTCTCTGTCGCTCTCTCTTTCTGTCTCTCTCTCCCTGTCGCTCGCTCTTTCTTTCTGTCTCTCTTTCTCTCTGGCGCTCGCTCTCTCTTTCTGTCTCTCTCTCCCTGTCGCTCGCTCTTCTTTTCTGTTTCTCTCTCTCTCTGTCGCTCGCTCTCCCTCTCTGTCTCTCACTCTTCCTTTCTGTTTCTCTCTCTCTCTGTCCCCCGTTACTCACTTGTTTCGAATCACTAAATACTGTGGTGTGTGTGTACATGTTTGTTTGTATATTTGTATTTCTCTATCAATAAATATATATACTGATAGACAAATAAACAAGATAGAAAAAACACATACGCATCCGGGTCTCTGTATCTCATGCTTTCCCTTTCTGTCTGTCTCTGTTGCTCGCTATTCTTCTTTGTCTCTCTCTGGCGTTTGCTCCTCTGATCTGTCTCCCGGTCTCTCTCTATTTATTCATCGATATGTCTCTCCGGTGTTTCTTCACTCCCTCCCTTCTTTTCCATTTTATTTCCGTTCTCTCTTTTTCTCCACTCTTTTACCATATTCTTTTTTGTTCCCTTCCTCTCTGCCCGCATCTCCTATCTCTCAGATCCCTATTTCCTTTCTCTCCTACTCCTCCTCTTCTCCCCGTCTCACTCCCTCTCTCCCCTTCCTCCTCCTCCCTTTCCCCCTCGCATCCCTCACTTCCACTCCTCCTCCTCTCACCCCACCTCCCACTCCTCTTTCTCTCTCCCTCTCCCCGTCCCACTCTTCCCTCTCTTTTACCCTTTTTCCTTCTCTCCCTCTCCTTCACCTCACCCCACCTCTCTCTTCCCCTCTTACCCCACCTCCCTTTTCCCCTACCACCTTCGCTCCCATTTTTTCTCCCTCTTCCCCCAACTCCATTTTCCCCTTCCATCTTCGCTCCGATTCTTTCTCCTTCTCCCCCTCTCCCTCCTTCTGTCATCTGATTCCCTGATCCCACCTTAACCCCCCCCCCCCCCACGCAACCCTTTCAGCCCACACAGGCGGGAACACAATCAAGTTGTTCAGTTTGTTTATGCTCTTATCACCGGCGGAGACTGTTAAGTTCGCTTCATAAGTTCAATCTTGGGAGGAAGTCGCGAGGTTTCAGCGCTCCTTGGCTCGGTTTGGATGGTTGGTTGCGTGGGTGGTTGTTTGTGTGGGTGGTTGTTTGTGTGGGTGGTTGTTTGTGTGGGTGGTTGTTTGTGTGGGTGGTTGTTTGTGTGGGTGGTTGTTTATGTGGGTGGTTGTTTATGTGGGTGTGGTGGTTGTTTGTGTGGGTAATTGTTTGTGTGGATGGTTGTTTGTGTTGATGGATGTTTCTATGGAAGGTTGTTTGTGTGGGTGGCTGTTTGTGTGAATGGTTGTTTGTATGGATGGTCGTTTGTGTGAATTGCTGTTTGTGTGGGTTATTGTTTGTATGGGTAGTTGTTTGTATGGGTTATTGTTTGTGTGGATGGTTGTTTGTGTTGATGGATGTTTCTGTGGAAGGTTGTTTGTGTGGGTGGCTGTTTATGTGAATGGTCGTTTGTGTGTGTTATTGTTTGTGTGGGTGGTTGTGTGTGTGGGTTATTGTTTGTGTGGGTTATTGTTTGTGTGGGTGTGGTGGTTGTTTGTGTGGGTTATTGTTTGTGTGGATAGTTGTTTGTGTTGATGGATATTTCTGTGGATGCTTTTTGTGTAAACGGTTGTTTGTGTGGATGGTTGTTTGAGTGAATAGTTGTTTGTGTGGATGGT
Organism: Penaeus japonicus; assembly: GCF_977035675.1. NCBI lineage: Eukaryota > Metazoa > Arthropoda > Malacostraca > Decapoda > Penaeidae > Penaeus > Penaeus japonicus. The sequence goes on along the minus strand of NW_028234404.1, from coordinate 34,681,948 downwards.
TCCTTATCATACCCATTACTGTTATTCTAGCTCTCATCCTTTATATATCCTTATCATTGTTACATTCTTGTTTTTCTCATTTTCCTTCTGTTTCTTTTTCATGAATATTTTTGATTGGTAATTTTCGTTTGAATGTTATACTTTTTATTTGTT
>NW_028234404.1:34670311-34671695 GCF_977035675.1 Penaeus japonicus | reverse complement strand
TGTTTATTTTCGGATGAGCAGGAAAAAAAAAAAAAAATATAGATAGAAATAACGAAGGAAAAGAAAAAGGAAGAGATGAGGGGGTTTACGGGAATCGTCATCCTTCGGAACGTGGGTCTGGACTTAGTTAGTAGGAAAAAAAGGCGGATATATATTTTTGGGTTATTCCTGCGGTGAAGATCGGCACAAAAAGAAAAAGAAGAAAAAAAGGAGAAAGGAAAGGAGTCACGCCCCCTAAGCACACAGATTCACGAAACCTTTCCCTGACCGAGACAATAGCAGATTTTATCGTTTATCGTAGCCGAAAGCCACACACATCGCTTGCAGAGATTCGGGAAGAAGAGTCACGTGTCAACGCCGATTGACCAATCAGAAGAAGCGACACAAAACTGCGAGGGCAGGAGGCATTATATATATATATAGAGAGAGAATGAGGGGGAGAAGTGAGAGCAGAGACGAGACGAGAATCAGAAAAGAGAGGAGAGAGAGAGAGAGAGATAAGAGAGAAGTGAGAGAGGAGAGAGAGGGAGAGAAGAGCAGATGGAGAGGAAGAGAGAGAGAGAAGAGAGAGGGAGAGAAGAGAGAGACGAGAGAGAGAGGGGAAGAGAGCTGAGAGATGCGGAGAGACGAGAGGGTCTTATCGTGAGAAGGGAGAAGGAGGAGGAAGAGGGTGAGAGAGAAGGAGAGGAATGAGAGGAATGAAGGAGACGAGACGAGGATAAAGAGAGAGGAGAGGAGAGGAAGAGAGGAAGAGAGAGAGATGGAGAGAGAGAGGTGGAGAGAGAGGTGAGATGGAGGAGACGAGAGAGAGAGGAAGAGAGGAGGAGAGGAGAGAGTGAGAGAGATGAGGAGCGGCAGAGAGAGAGAGAGAGAATAAAGAGACGAGAGAGGAGTGTGAGGAGGACGGAGAGAGAGAGAGAGAGAGGAGAGGAGAGAGGAGAGAGAGAGAGAGAGAGGAGTGGGAATGAGAGAGGAGGAGAGAGAGAGGAGAGAGAAGTGGTTAAGACGGTGGCAAGAGAGAGAGAGGAAGAGAGAGAGAGAGAGAGGAGGAGAGAGAGAGAGTCGCACTAGATTGTGGAGAAGGAAGGAGGGAAGAGAGAGGAGGAGGGAGAGCGTGAGGAGTGGAGATCGAGAGGAGAGCGAGATGAGAGAGAGAGAGAGGGAGAATGAGAAGAGAGAGAGGAGAGGCAGAGAGATGAGGAGAGGAGGAGAGAGAGAGAGTAGAAGAGAAAAGATATAGATAGTAGAATAGGAGTTGAGAGAGAATAAGTGAGATCGAGAGAGAGCGATGAGAGAGTATCCCGTTAGAGGAGTGAGAAGATTGAGGAGATGAGAGAGAGAGAGAAGAAGGAGAGATAGAGAGAAAAGAGAGAGAGAGAGACAG
>NW_028234404.1:34652811-34665311 GCF_977035675.1 Penaeus japonicus | reverse complement strand
TGCCATTGCCACCGTTCACTCCCAACTACGCTAGTTTCCCCTAGAGTGCCAATTCCACGGGCCGTTTTCTACACCGGGGAGCTGTGAGGGTAAACTCTTTTTAAGTGAGCGTGTCGCGTTTAACTTTTTTTTTTTTTTCTTTTTTTTATGGCTGCTGCTCAGTCGAAATATACTTATTTTGTGTTGGCGGGTTGCTTATATATATGTATATATATACATATTTTTTTTTTTCTTATTTTATTTTATTTTTTCGCGTGGATAGCTTTCATTTTTGCGTTCCTTTGAAATATTATCAGTTTATTGATATTTTCGTTTCTCTTTCCTCTCTCTTGGCCTACATTTGTGTAGTATCGTATATGTGTGTATGTGTGTGTGTATATGCGCGCGCGCGCGCGTGTGTGTGTTTGTGTACATCTATTTGTTTGTTTACCCTTTCTGCCATCTGTCTTTTAATCTATTTATCTAATCATTCCTCCCTGCCTTATCTACACCCCCACACCCCCCTCTCTCATTTCTCCCCCCCTTCTCCCCTTTCTCTCACCCTTTCAACCTTCCGTCTTCCTATCTATCAATTCTTCACCAATGCTCTTCACTCTTTGCACTTTTCACCTCTTCCTCTCCGATTCTCTTTCTCCTTTGCCCCAGTCAATATTCCCGTCTTACCTCTTCTTGCTTTTCAATTCTCTTTTATTCACGTCTCCTGCCGCTGCCCCTCTCGATGTCGTGTTGCTGCGTCTTCTTCTCAGGCGAAGGGAAAAACATCCGGCAGCTCCTCTCTTTCTCGCACATACTTCTTCTTCTCCCTCTTTTTCCTGATTATTTTTTGTTTCCTTCCGTTCTCTGATGTAATCTAGATTTTTTTTTTTCTTCTTAACCTTAAAAAAATCTCCTTTCTTCTTTTTTTCCTCTTTCTTTCTCTCTCTTCAGCTTTTACTTCTCTCCTCTATTCCCTCCCTCTTTTTCCTCTCTCTCTCTCTTTTCTTTCGATCCTTCTTTTCCTCTTGCCTCTCCTTCTACCTCGTTCTTTTCTCTCTGGTTCCTATGTTTCCTTTCTTTTTCCTTGTACCTTTCTCGCTTCCTTCTTCCTTCTCTCTTTCTCTCTCTCTCTTCCCCTCCTCTTCCCCCTCTCTCTCACTCTTTCCCCTCCCCTTTTTCCTCTCTCCTCCATCCATATATATATTTTTCCATATTTCTCTATCTCTATCCCTTCACAGCTCCCACTCTTTCTTTCATTCCCCTCTCCCCCCTCCTCCATCCATCGTCCTCCCCTCTTTCTTTCCTCTCCCTTCCCCCGTCCTCCGCTTTCCCCCCACCTCCCCTCCCCCCTCCCCCCTCCCCTCTTCCATTCTCCCTCCCCTGGACTTCCTTCCTTCTCTCAATTTCCCGAATTGAAAAGGCTGTTGGCCATTTCCGCCAGATTGTATTTGCGAGCGAGAGTGTGTTATTCCCCATTCCATCTTTATCATTGGCTTTATGGAAAAGCTGAAGATATCATTTTCTAACTAGAGTATTTTCAATTTCTTTTTTCTTCTTTAGGTAAACTCTCAACAGAGGTAAGTCATATTGCTCCTTCATTTCAATTTGCATTTGCATCACAGTGTTATTATGATTTTCTATTTCGTGTGCTTGAATTTGGAAGGTATTTGAAAATTGTTGCATATCAAATCTCCAGGGAACGGCTCTCGGCATTTTAGTATGCTTTTACGCATTCTATTTTATAATCTAATAATATCTGGGGATTCGCTTCAACTCATATGGTTGGAATTGATAAGACTATCAGGACGAATGATTATGATAACGTGAATTGAAAAGATGATGGAAATAATCACAATAATGATGATAATAAAAGAAAAATCACGCTCCCTTTTTTTTTACTCTTTCCATATTCTCTCTTTTTTCTTTCTTTCTCTTTCTTCTACATTCTTCCTCTCCTTCCCTCTCTTCCTCCACTATCTTCTCTAATCCTCTTTAATTACTCTCTTTCTCTTTATGCTTTTCTTCTGTTTCTCCCTCTCTCTCTTTTTCTTTCCTCCCTTCTCTCTCTCACTTTTTTTTTCGTTCTTCCCTTCTTCGACTTCCAAGCATGTCTCGTTCTTGTCTGTTGTCCAAGACAGCAGCATCGTGCGGGAAACAAGAAACATTCCTACTATTTTTTACGCATTTCTGTTCTCTCCTTCCTCATTTCTCTCTCTCTCTCTCTCTCTCTCTCTTTCTCTTTCTCTCTCCTTTCTCCTTTTCCTTTTGTTTCTCTCTCTTTCTCACTCCCTCCCCGCTCCCTTCTCTCTGTATCTCTATCTCTGTCTTAGTCTCTCTCTCTCTCTCACTCTCTTTCTGGTTCCTCTGCTCCCTCTATCTCTCTCTCTCTCTCTCGTACAACCCACCTTCCCCCTTTTTTATCTCTCCATTCTCTCTCTCTCTCTTTCTCACTCTTCCGTTTTCCTTTCTCTCTCTCTTTCTGTTTCTCCCGCTCTCTCTCTCTCGTTCTCTCTCCTTTCCCCTTTTCCTTTTGTTTTTGTTTCTCTCTCTTTCTCATTCCCGCCCAACTCCATTCTCTCTGTATCTATATCTCTGTCTTAGGCTTTCTCTCTCTCTCTCATACAACCCCCCTTCCCCCTTTTTTTCTCTCTTTACATTCTCTCTCTCTCTCTGTCTCTCTCTCTCTCTCTCTTTCTCACTCTCCCCTTTCCCTTTATCTCTCTTTCTGTTTCTTCCGCTCTCTCTCGCTCTCACACCCTTCGTCCACAAAGAGAAAGGAATGTGAGGGAGAGGATGGCGGGATGAGGGGATGGGTGTGTGTGTGTGGGCGGGGGGGGGGAGGGGGTAAGAGGGTGAGGGATGAGAGTGTTTCTAGTTGATAATCCCTTTAACTTTACTTTTTATTGATTTATTCGTCTATTTCTATTTGCCTTTTTCTGCTGCTTTTGCTGCCATTAGTGTTTCTGATGATTATTGCCTTTATTGTAATTGTTGTCATTATTGTCATTATTATCATCATTATCAATATCATATAATTATTATCATCATTATTTTTGCAATTATTATTACAATTATTATCATTATTATTATTGATATCATTTTCTTTATTATTATTAGTATGATTATTATCGTTATCATTATTGTTGTTTAACTTCATCATTATCATTATCATCATTTAATAGCTATTTCCCGCCTTAAGAAACCAGCAATACACTAATAATGTTACAACTATATATGTTTTTGAAAGATATTTGTTCTTCCCAAAATGTCTTATTTATTTTCCTGTCTCGAGATTCTGAGTTTATTTTCAAATCCAGAACTACGAAAGGAAGTCACTGGTGGGTGGGGAATTTTCTGGGAGCCTTTGTTATTTTTCCATTTTCTGTCTTTCAGTCTCTAGCTGGACGAAGGTGTAGCGCTAGGACGACTTATGAGGTCGTCTATTTATGTTTATGTTGATGTGGGGTTATTCACTCACACATGGTTGATTTCTTGGTTTTCCATGTTTAGCCTTTTTGCAGTTGTATTTTCGTGATACCTTGCACTAAAAAAAAAAAAAAAAAAAAAAAAAAAAATAAAGGAACTGGATTTAACGGGGAGACCAATCTTCCAAGACAGGCTTATTCATCTTTCATAGAAGAAGCAAGACAGTGTCCTGTATTCCAGCTAGACGATGATATAATCCTTTCCCAAAACAGGTCTACTACGCAACGCAGCTTTATGGAATATGTTACAGAAGGATCAAATTAATGAGTGTCAAACCTACTACCCACTTTCAGCCTTGACTACTCTCTTTCAGTGCTTTTAGATCTTTCATTTCTAAGGTCTCTGCCCTCTTTTGCAGGTGATGAGCTCAGAACGTGAACTGCTACTCGTATTATGATGGAAGACTCGTTACCGAGAATTTGTTGCTTTGTATCCAAAGACCTTGTAAATGGCAATGCTTGTGTTCTGACATCTTGTTAAATTAAATGCCGTTGGGAAAATACCATTGAAACATCGTTATTTTGTAGAGTGCCGTCCCTCCTCTCCTAGACTTGCAATAACAACTTTTTCAATTGTTCACAGCTTATATCATCCATATGAGATAGCGAGATTCTTTTCCCCAAGGTTCAAGAGCAATATGATATTGGACTTTTGAAGGAAAGAAAAAAGGAAAATGCTCTTACACAACATGCTCAAAATGTCCATCTCACGCAATAACTCTTATGTGCTGGTTGGCTGTCCCAGAGAGCCGTTCCTCAGATACCATTTTCACGTCATTTTTTTAAGCTAAAAGTTTCTCGCTTTATCCTTTTTTAGTATATATATACACCTACCAATGCCTCGCCGCTTTCACGTGAGAGAGCTCTGTCGCCAAGACGTTATGGCTAGCAACGTAATAGAGATCGCCGGCCGGATAGCAACACCCGAATTCCTTCAACAAAACAGATAACTTTTCCCTGTTACTGTACATACCCTATTTTAAGATAGGCAGTTTGTATTTCGCATTCATGTTATGGATATCAATCTCTGTTCATTACGTGGAATGACATGGTAGTTAGTGGGTGTAGAGGGTGAGTTCTATGCTCATTTAGGCCATAACCAACCTAATAGGTGGTTTTGCAGAACAGGAGTATTAACCAAGGGTTGTGGTGTTCTAGTGTTGTCCATCATCATATAGGTAATGTGTTTGCATTTATCATACTGGGCCGAATGTTTCAACTATTATGTATATACTATGTTATCATTTTCCTTTACTTCTCTGTCATATTAGTTTTATGCAAGTTGCATGCATATATTGCACACACTGATTTAGATATTCTAACGCAGATGAATAGTGTACTTACACAAACAACTACTCATATAAATACATACATAGCTAGATATGTTCACAAGTAATACATACATAAACAAATAAGTACTTAAGTAATAAAATAATACGTACACATGAAATTCATACCTTTATAGATGCACTCAAAAATAATATATACATAAAAAAACGGGGGAAAAAATATACATACAATAATAATGCGTACATAAGTAATACTTACATAGGTAAATATAAACCCAAATTTTGTAAAGATAAGAGACAAAATAAATAAAAAACCTAGTCCTATATAAACTAATGAAAAATAAACAACACGAAAATACGACCATAAATAAACAACAGTCAGCAAACGCAGCCAAGATGTCGGCGAAATCTAAACATTCTTTTTCTCTTGCTTTTGAGTTTTGCAATAAATGGGAATAAATAAAATGGAAATGATTTAGAATCGATAACTGAAATAGGACACCTCTCTGTCCTCTCCTCCATTGGCTGTATTCTCTCTTTCCATTTTTTTCCTTATGCCTTCCTCTTTGCTTCTCTATTCGTTCTCCCTTCTCTCTCTCTCTCTCTCTCTCTCTCTCTCTCTCTCTCTCTCTCTCTCTCTCTCTCTCTCTCTCTCTTTACTCTCTCCTCTTTCTCTATTTCTCCCCTCTTCCTATCCTCTCTGTTGGCTACTCCCCCATCCCAGCTCCCCTTAGCCCTTCCTCCCCTCTCCTCCCTCCTCCTCCTTCCAACTCCCTCTCTCTTCCTATTCTTTACTCCTCCCCTCTCCCCCTCCTCCTTTCCAGCACCCCCCTCTTCCACTCCCGCCCTCCTCCTCTTCCCCCTTCCCCTTTTTTTTCTCCTCTCCCCCCCCCCTCTTCTCTCCCGTCATCCCAGTTCCGTCCGTCTGCCGTTAGTCCTCGCCAGACCACCATTTGAGTCTCCCCCCCACCCCTTTCTCTCCCCTCGTTTCCCCTTTGGCTGTTGGGAGAGGAATGGAGAGAAGAGTTCCAGGTAGCTAGATTGGAATGACTCTTGGTGTCATTTTCTCTCTCTCTCTCTCTCTCTCTCTCTCCCTCTCTCTCTCTCTGCCTGTCTCGCTGTCTCTCTCTCTCTTTCTGCCTGTCTCGCTGTGCCCCCCCCCCTCTCTCTCTCTCTGCCTGTCTTGCTGTTTCTCTCTCTCTCTCTCTCTCTCTCTCTCTCTCTCTCTCTCTCTCTCTCTCTCTCTCTCTCTCTCTCTCTCTCTCTCTCTCTCTCTCTCTCTCTCTTTCTCTCCCTCTCTTTTTCTCTCTCCCTCTTTTTAGATGTTCTTTCTCTGTCTCATGTATTTATTGCAATCTGTATTATTACATTTTTACGAGGGATGTTGAGGAAGCAGCTTGGTCTGAACTTTAGCTACCAGTCTTATATTCTTTTCATTTTTATTATTATTGTTGCTATCATTATTATCATTATCATACCTTTTCATTATCATTATTATCATATCTTTTCATTAGTATTATTATCATTACCATTATCATTACTATCATGATTATTGTTATCATCATTATTATCAATATTGTATTTGTTATCATTATTGTTATAATTGTTATCATTATCATCAGCATCCTTATTATCATTATCTTTATCATTATCATTATTATCATCATTATTTTTGTCATCATCATCATTACTATTATAATCTTATCATTCTTACTCTTATAATCGCCATTATCCTTGTCATTGTTATAAACATTATCATAATATTCTTGCTACCTATATCAACAGAAATGAAGAATGATAATTATTGTTGCTTTTTATCATAATCAATTATTATCATTTTTTTAAATATGAAAATGATAATGATAATAATAATAATAATAATAATAATAATAATTGAACGAATCTAATATAATCTTTACCAGATTTACTATTCATTTATTTACTTTCCATATTTTATTATTATTATCATTTGTTTCTCTCTGTTTTTTACCCTCTTCGTGTTTCTCTTTCTCTCCTTATGCAACCTCCCTCCCTCTCTCGTTCTCTCTGTCTGTCTCTCCGAGCTAATATCTTGCGTTTGGGGGTTATACAGTCTCATCTTTACGTTTATCTACTCTCTCTCTCTCTCTCTCTCTCTCTCTCCCTCCCTCTCTCTCCCTCTCTCTCTCTCTCTCCCTCTCTCTCTCTTTCTCTCTCCCTCTCTCTCTCTCTCTCTCTCTCTCTCTCTCTCTCTCTCTCTCCCTCTCTCTCTCTCTCTCTCTCTCTCTCTCTCTCTCTCTCTCTCTCTATTTCCGTCTGTTTGTTTGTGTCTGTCTGTCCGACTGTGTGTTTGCCTGTCCGTCAGTCTCTCTGCCTGTCTCTCCACACTTCCGTATCTCTCTCGCTCTCTCTCCTTCACTCTATATCTCCCTCTCTCCTTTCTTCATATTGCCCTCACTCTCTCTCTTTACTCTATATCTTTCTCTCGTTCTCTCTCTCTCTCTCTCCCTCTCTCCCTTGATTAGGGATGCGCAATCATCGCCTGTCTCTAGAGTCTGTGTGTGCTTTTGTTGCTTGCTGTTGCTGAAGTTTGTCCTGTGCAACGTTCTTGAGGCTCTTGCCAAGTTGTGCAACATCCTTCATTCTCTTTCGGAATTCCTTTTTTTTATCAGTTGAAAGGAAAAAATATGAAAACAATTAGTTTTTTTTTTTCTTTCTAGATTTCAAACTCATTTTTTTTCTATAGATTCACAGTTTATATATATATTTTTTCTCTCATTCTTTCTTTATGATCAGGAAACTTCTATGTACTATAAATCATAATACTATTTCCTCTATAGTGCATAATATATTGCACTATATATAACACTATAATCTTCCTCTACATCGGATGTTTATATTATTATTATGAATATATATATATATATATATATATATATATATATATATATACATATATATATATATATATATATATATATATATATATATATATATTATATATATATATATATATATGTGTGTGTGTGTGTTGATGTGTGTATATATTATATAATATATATATATATATATATATAATATATTATATATAAATATATATATATATATGATTTTTTTTTTTTTTTTTTTTTTTTTTTTTATACCGTTCCGCCAGTCTTACTCTCCTTTCTTTTCTTTCTTTTTCTTTCTCATTTTCCACTTCTTTCATTTTTTCTCTCATTTCCCTTTTCCCCTTCTTCTTTTCCTTAATAATCTATTTCTTCCTTCTCCACTTTCGCTTTTTTATCCAAAATCTTTCAACCTTTCCTTTCTCTTTCATTCTTTCCCTCTCTATTTTTCCTCTTTCCTTCCCTCCTCTCTCCTCTCCTCCCTTCCTGCCCATTTACTCCCTTCCTTGCCTTTACCCTCCTTCTCTCATTCCTTCTTCCCTCCTCTCTTCCTCCCTTTCCCTCCCTCCTTCTTCACATCCCTTCATCCTCCTCTTAACCCTCTCTTCCTGCCCTCATCCTTTCTTTTCTCTCTCTCTCCCTCCATCCATATTCCCTTCTCTTATTCCTTCCTTCCATCTTTCCCCCCTATTTCTTCCCCTCTTCCCTCTGCCCTCACTTACTTCCTTTTATTCCTTCCCTCCATCCTCCCTTCCTCCCCTTCTTTCTTCCCTCTCTCTCCCTTCCTTCCGTCATTTTCCCTCTTCCCAGCCTCTCTCCCTTTCTCCCTCCATCTCTCCCTTTTCCCCTCAACCTAAACGCCAAGACACACGAGTGACCAGCGTCCAAGGGTAAGCGATCTCCCCCCTATCCCTGTACCCCCTCCCCTCCCCTCCCCCCGAAACACTTATTTCTTCTTCCCTTCTTCACCGCATTCCACACCCAACCTCCACCCTCGTTTTCTTCTCCTCCCCTTCTCTCTATCTCTCTTTTCTCCCTGTCTGCTAATTCTCTTTCCCTCTCTTTCATTTACTTTATTTTCTTTTTCTCGTCTACTCTTCTAACATCTTCTCCTTTCACCTTCTTCTCCTATCTTCTTTTTCTATCTTCTTCTTCTATCTTCTCCTATCCCCCCCTTTCTATACCTCCCTTCTTGCACTCCCCGATACCCCTACCTCTCCTCCTATCCCCCTCCTCCCTCCCTCTATCTACCCCTATATCTTGACTCCCCCCCACACCCCCCTCTCCCCACCAATTACTCGATGACCCCCTCCCTCCCTCTCTTTATCTCCCCCATTTCTTTACTTACCCCCTCCCGACCCATTTCCCGTCTCCCCTCTCTATCTCCCCCATTTCTTGAATAACCCCCCCCCCCACTCTCTCTCTATCTTCCTCTACACCCCATCTTCTTGACTCCCTACTATCCCAACCCCATTTCTTGCCAACCCCTCCTCCTTCCTCCTATCACCCTCCCCTATCCCCCTTCCCCCTCCCCTATCCCCCTCTTCCCCTTCCCCCTCCCCTATCCCCCCTCCCCCATCCCCCTTCCCCCTCCACTATCCCCCTTCCCCCTCCCCTACCCCCCTCTCCCCCTTCCCCTATCCCCTATCCCCCTTCCCCCTTCCCTACCCCCCTCTCCCCCTTCCCCTATCCCCCTATCCCCCTCCCCCTATCCCTATCCCCCTACCCCCTATCCCTTCCCCTATCCCCCTTCCCCTATCCCCCTTCCCCTATCCCCCTATCCCCCTCCCCCTTACCCTATCCCCCCCCCCTCCCGTCCCCCTTCTAACCATTCCCATGTCCATCTGCTTTGGGAATGGAAACGAGAAGAGGGAGATATACATATTTTCTAGATTTCCATTAAAGTTGGGAGATTGTGTGCTCACCTTTGGGGCTTTGTGGGAATGGATGGGGATGTCTTCCCGGTGAGGAGGATGGGCTTTCGGGAGGAAGGAGGAGGGAGAAGATGGGAGGAAGGAATGGGAGGTAGGAGGAGGAGGAGGAGGAGGAGGTAGGAGGGAAGAGGGGGAGGGGGTAGGAGGAAGGAAGGGGAGGTAGGAGGAGGAGGAGGAGGAGGTAGGAGGGAAGAGGGGAACGTTGGAGGAAGGAATGGGAGGTAGGAGGAGGAGGAGGTAGGAGGAAGGAATGGGAGGTAGGAGGAGGAGGAGGAGGTAGGAGGGAAGAGGGGGACGTTGGAGGGGGAGGTAGGAGGAAGGAGATGGAAGGGGGTGGGGGAGAAGAAGGGGGGTAAGGAGGAAGGAGAAGGAACGGTGTTGGGGAGAAAAGGAAGAAGGAGGGGGAAGGAAGGGTGGGAAGGAGGAGGGGGAAGGAGGGGTGGGAAGGAGGAGGGGGAAGGAGGGGTGGGAAGGAGATGGGGGAAGGAGGGGTGGGAAGGAGGGGTGGGAAGGAGGAGGGGGAAGGAGGGGTGGGAAGGAGGAGGGGGAAGGGGGAGGAGGAAGGATGAAGAAGAAGGGGGAAGGGTGAGGTAGGATGAAAAGGTTGAGAATAGCGGTTTGGAAGAAAGGGGGAAGGAAGAGAGGAAAGAGGGAGGAGGAAGAGGAAGGATGGCGTTTGGGAGGAAAAGGAGGAGGAGAGATAAATCTAGAAACAGAACAAGAAGGATAAGGATAAGGGTCTCTCTCTCCTTCTCTCTCTCTCTCTCTCTCTTTCCCTTTCTCCCTCCCTCTTTCTCTGCCTCTCTCTCTCTCTGTCTTTCCCTTTCTCCCTCCCTCTTTCTCTGCCTCTCTCTCTCTCTCTCGTTCTCTTTGTCTCTCTCATACTCTGCCCCCCCCCCCTCTCTCCTCTATCTCTCCCTCCCTCTCTCTCTCTCCCTCCCTCCCTCTCTTTCTCTCTTTTTTTCTTTCTCTCTCTCTCTCCCTCTCTCTCTCTCTCTCTCTCTCTCTCTCTCTCTCTCTCTCTCCTCTCTCTCCCTCTCTCTCTCTCTCTCTCTCTCTCTCCCTCCCTCCTCTCTCTCCTCTCCTTCTCTCTCTCCTCTCTATCTTTCCTCTCTCCTCTCTCTCCTCTTTCTCTCTCTCTCCTCTCTCCCTCCCTCCCTCCCTCCTCCCTCCTCCCCTCTCCCCTCTCTCTCCCTCTCTCTCTTTCCTCTTTCTCTCCCAACGAGCGAGATCCCCACAGCGGAAGGCTCCTTGTCGTGGGCGTTTAGAATCCCGTGTTTACGACGGTGCTAGAACGGAGCCAAAGAAATATGTCTGGTGGTCGCGGATTGGCTGCGTAAAGTAAGTGTGATTGTGGCTGTCCGGCTAGGAGAGTGTGTGGAGTTTGTTGTGGGGGGAAAAGTGCGTGGGATCTGTGGTTGAAATGTGGGTGTGCGTTGAGTGGGTTTGGGGTGGGTGTGGTGTAGGGGAATGCATTGGGTGGAGGGGAGACTGTGGTTGGAATTGTGGAGGTGTGTGTGTGTGGGGTTGGGGTGGGGGGTGGGGGGAGAAGGGCGTTCGGGTTTGTGTGTGTGTAGGAATCATAAGGGAAGAGTGCGGTTGGAATAAGAAGAAAAATACGTGTAGAGTGTGGTTGGGAAAGGGTGAATGTAGAGTGGATATTAATAGGTGGATACGGAGATGTGAGGATAGGATATAAGTATGTGGATATTGATATAGGACAGGGACGTGTGGATTGCATGTGTGTGCGTGTGTGTGTATGAGTGTGTGTGTGTGTGTGTGTGTGTGTGAGGGGGAAGGGGGGGATAGGAGAGGCAGTGGGGAAAGGGGATGTGGATAGATGTAATGTGGGTTTGAGAAAAAGGCGTGTCGGGGTGTGGATAAGAATGTGGATGTAGATGATAGTGATGGTGGAAAAGACAGAAGGGAGATGAAGAGAAAAGAGAACAAAAAGACAAAACAGCAACAATACAAACAGCACGAAAGCACGAAAAACAAAAACAACAACGAGGAAAAACGAAACAAAAAAACAAAAACAAAAACAACAACAACAATACATACAGCTAAACACAAACCCCTCATCATTTTTTTTTTTTTTTGACCCATTTTATTTGCAGTATCATAAAGAGTAATGCTTCACCCGAAGTGAAGAAGCAGTAGGAACATCATCACCCCCCCCACCCCCTTCACCCCTTTCCCTCCCCCTCTTCCCCCTCTCTCCTTCCCCTCTCCCTCTTCCCCTCGCCCTCCCCCCTCCCCCCACCAAAAAGATGATACGAAGCGTGCAACATCCGAGGGCGGAGGAATGGAAAGATGGAATGATTGAGGATCGAGAAGGGTGGAAGGGTGGAAGGATGTGATGGTGGAAGGGTGGAAGGGTGGAAATGTGGAAGGGTGGAAGGGCGGAAGGATGTGATTGTGGAAGGGTGGAAATGTGGAAGGGTGGAAGGGTGGAAGGACGGAAGGATATGATGGTGGAAGGGTGGAAAGGTGGAAGGGCGGAAGGATGTGATGGTGGAAGGGTGGAAATGTGGAAGAGTAAAAGGGTGGAAGGACGGAAGGATGTGATGGTGGAAGGGTGGAAATGTGGAAGAGTGGAAGGGTGGAAGGGTGGAAGAATAGAAGGGTAGAAGGGCGAAAGAGTGGAAGGGTGAAAGGATAGAAGGGTAGAAGGGTGGAAGGGGGAAGGGTTAGAAGGGTAGAAAGGTGGAAGGGTGGAGGGGTGGAGGGGTGGAGGGGTGGACGGGTGGAAGAGCGGAAGGGTGGAGAAGCGAAGATGAAGGTTTAGCGCTTCAGGAGGACAAATGTTCAGAGCCGTTATCATGTCGAGGGGAAATTGGAGGGTTTAGCTGGCCGCTCATCTCTCTCTCTCTCTCTCTCTCTCTCTCTCTCTCTCTTTCTTTCTTTTGCTTTTTCTCTCTTTCCCTCCCTCTCTCTCTCTCTTTCTAT
>NW_028234404.1:34610311-34620311 GCF_977035675.1 Penaeus japonicus | reverse complement strand
TTCCTTGTTCTTAGGATCTCGCATAATGAATTTCCTCCTTTGAATGGCTTGTCGCTTCCTGTTTTGCCTTCTTCACTTTGTCAAGACCCGGATATACCACGTGACGAGAATGTAGGCAAGGGAGTGAAAAAGAAAGATGGAAATTAATGAAGAGAGATAGAGTGAGTGAGAGAGAAAGAAGAGAGAGATAGATAGAGAGAGAGAGAGAGAGAAAGTTGAGAAAAAGAAAGAGAGAGAGTGAGAAAGGAGAGAGAAAGAGAGAGAGAGAGTGAGAAAGAGAGAGAGGGAGAGATGGAGAGAGAGAAAGAGAAAGAGAGCGAGAAAGACAACCAAAAACATAAATATTCAAAGACAACCATACAGACAGACAGAAAGTGTGAGAAACAGAAAGCTAGCTAAAAAAAAGGAAAGACAGAGAGACAGACAGAGACAGAGAGACAGACAGAGAGAAAAAGAGACACAGAAAGCCAGCTAAAAAAAAAAGAAAAAAAAGGACAGAAACACAGACAGAGAGAAAAAGAGAGACAGAAATCCAGCTACGAAAAAAAGACAGACAGAGAGAAAAAGAGACACAGAAAGCCAGCTAAAAAAACGACAGACAGAGACACAGACAGAGAGAAAAAGAGAGACAGAAATCCAGCTAAAAAAAAGACAGACAGAGAGAAAAAAGAGAAGCAGAAATCCAGTCACCTAGAGACAAAGAACTCGTATTACAGACTCAGGGAAACAAAAGCGAGGGCATTGCTGTCGCTCCTCCAACGTGTCTCTGTTTCTTTCTTTCTTTCTTTTTCTTTTTTTTCCCTTGTTTTACCTCTCCCTCTTTTAATACCGAAGGAGAGAACACGAGGCGAAACTAAGAATTCACGACGAGCTAGCTATTAAGTGGGAATTATTAGGAAATTGAAGAGGTTTTGATTATGAATAGATGATTTAGATGATTTGGTCTTGAATAGATAAATGATAATGAACCGTATGATGGCAATGATAATGAATGATACGATAATGATGAATAGTATTGATTTTATTGGTGATTATAAGGATGATGGTACTCATAACAATAAAGATGATAATAATGACTGTAATTCTGCAGTTGTTGTTGATAATGATGATAATATGGATGAGGATAATGAGAATAATGATTATAGTAGAATTAATGATGATAATAAAAATGATAGTCTAAATGATAGTAGCCCTCCTGTACTAATATTAGGATAAAGGAATGTACGTGGTAATGATGATAATACTGCTACGCATACTAGCTCTGATGAGGGCTGAAGCTAATGCTAATGGAATGATGATGATGATAATGACGATGATGATGATGATAATGGTAACTGAATGGTAATAATGACGATGATAATGATATTGATGATAATGAGAAGAAGTGGAGCGATGTTAGGAAGTTCGATAATAATTGTAATACTCCTGTGGAAATTAATCATCATACCACAATAACAACAATGAAAATAATGATAATAATACAACACCATCTCCAAGGAGTCAACCCTACCAACGGACCCCGTCACAAACCCTCCCACAGACAGTCAAACATCCTAACAAAGACAGGTCACAACCATCACCAAAGCACAGATCCCAACCATCCACAAAGAGGGCTGAGGGGGGGGAAGGGGTGGTACAACCATCCACAAACTAGACAAACCATGCTCACAAGAAGATATAACATAACCAAAAACAACAACAAACAAACCGTAATCCATCTCGAGTGTATCCTTGGAAACGTGGAAGACGCAGGAGAGATAAGAAGAAAAGTCTAACAGCATTCGACTGCCTGGAGACGTAGGTGACCTTTGAGACTTGGCGGGGACGTCTTGAACGCACTTGCTGTTGCGTGACTGTGCGCTGGTGTTGTTAGGGATGGTGTTAGTGGTGTTTGTTTGTATGCTTTTGCTGATGGTGTTTGTGTGTGTTTTTTTGTTTTTGGTGGTTGTGTTGGTGTTTGTTTGTTTGTTTTTGCTGATGGTGTTTGTTTGTTTGTTTATGCTGATGGTGTTGGTGTTTGTTTTTTTGTTTTTGCTGATGGTGTTTGTGTGTGTTTTGTTTTTGTTTTTGGTGGTTGTGTTGGTGTTTGTTTGTTTATTTTTGCTGATGGTGTTTGTTTGTTTGTTTTTGCTGATGGTGTTGGTGTTTGTTTGTTTTTGCTGATAGTGTTGGTGTTTGTTTGTTTGTTTTTGCTGATGGTGTTGGTGTTTGTTTGTTTGTTTTTGCTGATGGTGTTGGTGTTTGTTTGTTTGTTTTTGCTGATGGTGTTGGTGTTTGTTTGTTTGTTTTTGCTGATGGTGTTGGTGTTTGTTTGTTTGTTTTTGTTGAGGGTGTTGGTGTGTTTGTTTGGTTTGTTTGTTTGTTGATGGTGTTGGTGTTTGTTTGTTCGTTTTTGCTGAAGGTGTTGGTGTTTGTTTGTTTGTTTATTGATGGTGGTGTGGAAACGATAACATTCGACTGCCTGGAGACGTACGTGACCTTTCGGAAAGAACGTCTTTTTGTGACTTTGCGGGGGATATATTCAACGTTCTTTTTTTGTTTTTTTGTTAATGGTGTTGGTGTTCGTTTGTTTGTTTGTTGTTGATAATGGTGTTGGTTTGTTTGTTTGTTGTTGTTGATAATGGTGTTTGTTTGTTGTTGTTGTTAATGGTGTTTGTTTGTTTGTTGTTGTTAATGGTGTTGGTGTTTGTTTGTTTGTCGTTCTTGCTGCCGGTGTCGGTGTTTGTTTGATTGTTTGTTTGTTGTAGATGATGGTGGTGTTGCTGTTTGTTTGTTTGTTGTACGTGTTGGTGTTGTTTATTTGTTGGTGTTATTACTGGTTATTATCATTGTTATTATTATCATTATTATCATTGTTATTGTAATTATCATTATCATTGTTATTGTTATTATTATCATTATCATCATTACCATTATCATTATTGTTATCATCCTTAGAAGAGTGAGGTAATAGAAATGTTGTGCTATAGATAAAATGTTGAAGATCTCATGGATAAAGAAATCACGTATTATAGAATTATTAGATATGTATGGAGCAGACAGACAGCTTGTTACTAACTCCCGGAACGACAGCTTAGATTAGGTGGTACATGATAAAGAGGCTGGGAGGATTTTGAAAAGTTTGCTGGTTGCAAGTAAAAAGAGTGGGAAGCGCGCCGGGCCGACAAAGAGTTATATATATATTTATATGGACGGTGCAAGACCTTTGATTGCAGAGAAACTGGCAGTTGACGGGCAGTTCTCTCCTTGCTGTGGTAGACAGGTGAAGCTTCCGGGAAATGGTTGCCAATGATATAGCCTTATAGGGCCATATGCTACTCACAACTTACCCATCCTAACACCCCCCTCCCCCCTCACACACAATTCCCCTAACTTCTTCTGTACCCCCCCTCCTGCCCCCCTGACCTGCGTGTTTACCTATTTTCTTGAGAAAAAAATAAACAAAAAACAAACAAAAACAGACCCAATGTTTAGACAGATTTTACATCTTTACACTTTTAATTTTTTTTTCTCTTTCTCTCTTTCCCTAATCTCTTCTCTCCCTCCCCCCTCCCCCCAAGTAGAAAAAAAAGGGGAGGGGGGGGGGGACGTACTCTGACACCCGCAATCTCTCTCTCTCTGCCCCTCTGTTTCGTTCTTACTTCTCCGTCTCTCTTTTTTTTTGTCTCTCTCTTTCGTCCTCATTCCCAATCATTCACGAACTAGACAAATAATGATCATGAAAAGGAATAAATCATCCGAGAAAAAAATAAAAAAAATACTTATCGTCATCTTTCGATCTCTTCCTCTTCTTCCTCCTCCTCTATCTTCTTCTTTTTTTCCCCGATTCTCCTTCTCTTCCCCTCCATCACCATCTTCCGAACTTCTCTTCTTCCTCTTTGTTCCTCTTCTTCTTCTCCTCTATTTTTTTTTATAACTTTTTATTTATCCTCCCGAATCTCCTTCTCTTCTCTTCCATCACCATCTTCCGATCTTCTCTTCTTCCTCTTTTTTTTTCCTATTCTTCTTCTTCCTCTTCTTCCTCCTCATTTTCTATCGTTATTCATTCATTTTTCAAACCTCCTCTTCCCGATTCTCCTTCTCTTCCTCTCCACCACCCTTATCCGATCTTCTTTTCTTCCACCTCTTCCTCTTTTTCCTCCTCTCCTACTACTCCGGTTCAGATGACAAAAGCAAAATACTTCGAAAGCGAAGGCACGTCGTCAAGCGATTGCATTACAAGGAAGGTTGAATCCTGTTTTTTTTCTTTCTTTTTCTTAAAGACAATCTTTTCCTTGTTCTTAGGATCTCGCATAATGAATTTCCTCCTTTGAATGGCTTGTCGCTTCCTGTTTTGCCTTCTTCACTTTGTCAAGACCCGGATATACCACTACGAAATAGGAAAGGAGTGAAAAAAAAGAGGAAATTAATGAAGAAATAGAGTTTGAAAAAAGAAAAGAATAATAGAAGAAGAGAAGAGAAAGTTGAGAAAAAAAAGGGGGAAGAGTGAGAAAGGAAAGAAAAGAAAAGAGGGGAAAAGAAGGAGGGAGGAGAGAAAAAGAAAAAGCGAAAAACCCAAAAACATAAATATTCAAAACCCAAACAACAGACAAAAGGTAGAAACAGAAAGCTACTAAAAAAAAGGAAAGACAAAACAACGAACAGAGAGACAGCAAAGAAAAAGAGACACAGAAACCCTAAAAAGAAAGAGAAAAAAAGACAGAAACACAGACAGAGAGAAATAGAGAGACAGAAATCCAGCTACGAAGAAAAAGACAGACAGAGAGAAAAAGAGACACAGAAAGCCAGCTAAAAAAACGACAGACAGAGACACAGACAGAGAGAAAAAGAGAGACAGAAATCCAGCTAAAAAAAAGACAACAGAGAAAAAAGAAAGCGAAATCCAGTACCTAGACAAAAACCGTTTACAGACTCAGGGAAAAAAAACAGGCATTGCTGTCGCTCCTCCAACGTGTCTCTGTTTCTTTCTTTCTTTCTTTTTCTTTTTTTTCCCTTGTTTTACCTCTCCCTCTTTTAATACCGAAGGAGAGAACACGAGCAAACAAGAAATTTACGGAAAAGCATTTAAATGGGAATGATTTGGAAAAGAAAGGGGTTTTATTAGAAAAATTTGATTTTTGGGCGAATAGATAAAATAAAGAACCCATTGGAATGAAAGAATGAAAGATAATGAGAATATATTGATTTTATTGGGGGATTTTAAAGATATGGACCATAACAATAAAAATATAATAAACGTAATTCTGCATTTTTTGGGTTATAATGATGAAATAAATGAGGGTAAGAGAAAAAGATTATGTAAATTAATTGATAATAAAAATGATAGCAAATGATATAGCAAAAAATGAAATAATAATTTAAAAAAAAGGGAAAAAGTGGGAAAAATGATAATAATGATAATAATACGATAAGATGGGGTAAGATAAATAATATAATGATAAACGATGAGATGAATAAGGGAACTGAATGGTAATAATGACGATGATAATGATATTGATGATAATGAGAAGAAGTGGAGCGATGTTAGGAAGTTCGATAATAATTGTAATAATAATGATGGAAATGATAATCATAACAACAATAACAACAATGAAAATAATGATAATAATAATAACAACCATCTACAAAGACAGCCACAACCATTAACAAAGACAGTCATAACCTTCCACAAAGACAGTCACAACCATCCACAAAGACAGTCACAACCATCCACAAAGACAGTCACAACCATCCACAAACTAGACAAAAACCCGCCCCAAAAATTAACATAAACCAAAAAAAACAAAAAAACAAAACCCAAAACCCTCTCGAGTGTATCCGGGAAAAGTGGAAAGACCGGGAAAAAAAAAGAAAAATCCCAAAACACGACGCCTGAACTAGGGACCTTTAGACTTGGCGGGGACGTCTTGAACGCACTTTCTTGCTGACTGTCGCTGGGGTTTTTGGGGAGGTTTTTTTTTTGTTTTTTTTTTTTTTTTATTTGTTTTTTTGTTTTTTTTTTTTTTTTTTTTTTTGTTTGTTTTTTTTTTTTTTTGGTTTTTTGTTTTTTTTACTCTCTATTTGTGTTTTTTTTTAATTTTTTGTTTTTTGGTGTTGTTATTTTTTTTTTTTTTTTTTTGTTTTTTTTTTTTTTTTTTTGTTAGTATTTTTTTTTTTATTTTTGTTTGTTTTTTTTTTTGAGGTGTTGTGGGTGTGTTTTTTGTTTTTTTGTTTTTTGTTTTTTGGATATGGGGTTTTTTTTTGTTTTTGTAGGTGAGGGGGAGTTTGTGTGTGTGTTGGTGGGGGTGGGTGGGTGGGGTTTGTGTTGTGTGTTGGGGTGGTGTTTTTTTTTTTTTTTTGTTTTTTGTTGTTTGTTATATATATATATTTTTTGTTGGTTTGTTGTGTGTTTTGTTGTGTTTTTTTTTTTGTTTTTTTTTTTTTTGGTTTTTGCTTTTTTTCTCTTTTTGTTTTTTGTTATTTTTTTTGTTTTTGTTGTTGTTTTTGGAGAGAGTTTTTTTGTTTTTTTTTTTTTTTTTTTTTTTTTTTTTTGATTGTTTTTTGTGTGTTGTTTTTTTTGTGTTTTTTTGTTTTTTTGTTTTTTTTTTTTTTGTTTTGTTGGGTTTTGTTTTTTTTTTTGTGTTTTTGTTTTTTTAATTGGTTGCGCTTGCGCCGGTGTCGGTGTTTGTTTGATTGTTTGTTTGTTGTAGATGATGGTGGTGTTGCTGTTTGTTTGTTTGTTGTACGTGTTGGTGTTGTGTTTATTTGTTGGTGTTATTACGGGTTTATTACATTGTTTTTATTATCTTTTTTCATTTTTAATTATTTCAACCCTTGTTATGTTATTTTTATCATTTCATCTTTAAATCATTTATTTTTGTTTCACCTTTGAAATGAGTAATAAAAATGTTCAAGTAAAATTTTGGTCCAGAAAAAAAAAACCGTTTTATAAAAATTAAATATTTGGGCGAAAACACTTTTTATAAATCGGGAAAACCCCAAGATTTTTGTCACATATAATGGATTTTGAAAATTTTGCGTTGAAGTAAAATACTGGGAAGAGCCGGGGGCCACAAAGATTTTATATAATTTAAGGGACGTAAAAGACCTTGTTGCGAGAAACGGCAGTTAGGGGCATTTTTCCTCCTTTGCGGGTAACAGGGAACTTCCAAATGTTCCCAAAATGATATAGCCCATAGGCCATATGCACCCAACTTACCCACCAACCCCCCCCCCTCCCCCCTAAACCACTTTTTCCCCTAACTTTTTTTTTTCCCCCCCCCCTCCTGCCCCCTGCCCGCGGGTTTTTTAAATTTTCTGAAAAAAATAAACAAAAAACAAAAAAAACAGACCCAATGTTTAGACAGATTTTACATCTTTACACTTTTATTTTTTTTTTCTCTTTCTCTCTTTCCCTAATCTCTTCTCTCCCTCCCCCCTCCCCCCAAGTAGAAAAAAAAGGGGAGGGGGGACCGCTAATCTGTCAACAGAATTTATCTCTCTCTCTGCCCCTCTGTTTCGTTCTTACTTCTCCGTCTCTCTTTTTTTTTGTCTCCCCTTTTTTCGCCCATTCCCAAATTTTTCCAACAAAAAATATAATGAAAAGGGAAAACACCGAGAAAAAAAAAAAAAAATACTTATCGTCATCTTTCGATCTCTTCCTCTTCCTCCTCCTCCTCTATCTTCCTTTTTTTCCCCGATTCTCCTTCTCTTCCCCTCCATCACCATCTTCCGAACTTCTCTTCTTCCTCTTTGTTCCTCTTCTTCTCTATTTTTTTATTACTTTTTATTTATCCTCCCGAATCTCCTTCTCTTCTCTTCCATCACCATCTTCCGATCTTCTCTTCTTCCTATTTTTTTTCCTATTCTTCTTCTTCCTCTTCTTCCTCCTCATTTTCTATCGTTATTCATTCATTTTTCAAACCTCCTTTTTCCCCGTTCCCTTCTCTCCCTCCACCCCCTTACCGATCTTCTTTTCCCATCCCCTTTCCCTCTTCTTCCTCCTCCTCCTCTATCATAATTTTTCTCCCGATTCTCCTCCTCCTCCTCCTCACCACCTTATCCTCTTCCTCTTCCTCGTCATCATCGTCCTCCCGAACGTCCAGTTAGCCCTCCTTCTCTTCCTCCTCCTTTTCGTCGTCCTCCTCCTCCTCCTTTTCACCCTTCTCCTCTTCCTCCTCCCCTCTTTTGCTCTCCTCACCCTCCTCCTACCCCCTCCCTCCAATCCTCCTCCTCTCCTTTGCTCTCCTCACCCCCTCTTCTTCCTCCTCCCCTTTTTTTTCTCTCCTCACCCTCCTCCTCTTCCTCCTCCCCTCTTTTGCTCTCCCCCTCTCCCCAATCCTCCTCCTCTCTTTTACTCTCCTCACCCTCCTCCTCTTCCTCCTCCCCTCTTTTGCTCTCCTCCCCCTCCTCCTCCTAATCCTCCTCCTCTCTTTTACTCTCCCCCCCCCAAATTCTCCTTCCTAGCCTCCAAAGGAAGGGGCGCTTTTTCTCTCCAGCCTCATTTACAAGGGTTAAGAAAGGCTTAGATTCTTTAAGAAAGGTCCCTTTAGATTTTTTTTTTTTTTTTTTTTTTTCTTTTATTTTCTTCTCTTTCTCCTTTTTTCGGTCATTAAGAGGTCTCTGGATTTCGAGTTTTAGATTATGTATATATGTTTGTTTGTTTTTTCTTAATATTTAGATTTGTTCCCCTTTTTCTTGTTATTTCATTATTTAGTTATATCAAATCTTCTTTTTGTTGTGCTATTGTTATTTTTTGAATGATGAGGGCGAGAGAGAGACAAAAAGATAGATATATAGATAGATATACAGAGAGGTATAGATAGATACATTGAGATAGATGGATAGATAGATAGATGGATAAATAAATAGATAGATAGATAGAGAAAGAGAGGTAAAGACAAATAAACAGCAGCAGGGAGCAAGAGGAAAGATAAAATTTTGGGAAAAAAATGAAAAGTAAAAAGAGAGACAGGAACAAAAAACACCAAACATAATCACAAGGGGTGACAACCCCACTGCGACAGCTCAGCACAGATAAGAGACCTGCTTGCAATGGTTCATTTGTCAGAGGGAAGGAAATAAAAAGAAAAGGGGAGAGGAAGGAGAATTTTTGGAAATGGGGTATGGAAAAAAAGAATAAGAAAGGGAATTGGAAAATTATATATAATTATAAATAAATATATTTTATATATATTTATATTTTTATATATTATTATATATACATATACATACACACCCCACACACAAAAACACCCACACACCCACAAAACACACCAACACAACACAAAACAACACACACACACACATATAGTAATATTTTATATAAAATATATAAATATATAATTTTATATAATTTTTATAAATATATATATACATATATACATACATAAAATAATATATATATATATATATATATAAAATAAAATAAATATATATATATAAAATAATAAAATATATTTTAGAGAAGAAGAAGAGAGAGAAAGAAGAGAGAGGAAGAGAGAGAGAGAAGAAATGAAGATTGATGAATTATAAAAAAGACAATAGACGGGAAAGACAAATATATATAAAATATTTTATATATAAATTTTAATATAAATATATATAATTTATATACATTGTTTTATTTATATATTTTATTTTATATATATATAATATAATATTTAATATATATTAAATAGTTTCGGGAATAGAGAAAAGGGGCAACAACAACAACAGAGAGAAAGAAGATAGATAGAAAATTTGAAGAAAGAGAGAAAGAGAGGCAAGAGAAGGGGGAAGAGAGAGAGAAAAAAGAGAAGAAAAGAGAAGAGAGAAAAGAGAAGAAAAGAGAGGAGAGAGAGAAGAGAGAAGAAGGGAGGAAAGAGGGGAAACAAGAGGAAAGAGAAGAAAGAAAAAGAAAGGCAAAGGGATTTTATGGCAATATTAGAACTAGCAGTAATCATAATTTTGTTGATAATTGCCTATGGCTGTAATTATTATACTTATCATCATCATCAACATCACCGTCTAGAACTTTATC
>NW_028234404.1:34577811-34585311 GCF_977035675.1 Penaeus japonicus | reverse complement strand
GACACGCCTCAGACACACAGAAGGAGGAGAAGACACGCCACAGGCAGACAGAAGGAGGAGAAGACACGCCACAGGCAGACAGAAGGAGGAGAAGACACGCCACAGGGAGACAGAAGGAGGAGAAGACACGCCTCAGGCAGACAGGAGGAGGAGAAGACACGCCTCAGGCAGACAGGAGGAGGAGAAGAACAGACAGACAGAAGGAGGAGAAGACACGCCACAGGCAGACAGAAGGAGGAGAAGACACGCCACAGGCAGACAGAAGGAGGAGAAGACACGCCACAGGCAGACAGAAGGAGGAGAAGACACGCCACAGGCAGACAGAAGGAGGAGAAGACACGCCACAGGCAGACAGAAGGAGGAGAAGACACGCCTCAGGCAGACAGAAGGAAGAGAAGACACGCCACAGGCAGACAGAAGGAGGAGAAGACACGCCACAGGCAGACAGAAGGAGGAGAAGACACGCCTCAGGCAGACAGAAGGAAGAGAAGACACGCCACAGGCAGACAGAAGGAGGAGAAGACACGCCTCAGGCAGACAGAAGGAGGAGAAGACACGCCTCAGGCAGACAGAAGGAGGAGAAGACACGCCTCAGGCAGACAGAAGGAGGAGAAGACACGCCACAGGCAGACAGAAGGAGGAGAAGACACGCCTCAGGCAGACAGAAGGAGGAGAAGACACGCCTCAGGCAGACAGAAGGAGGAGAAGACACGCCACAGGCAGACAGAAGGAGGAGAAGACACGCCACAGGCAGACAGGAGGAAGAGAAGACACGCCACAGGCAGACAGGAGGAAGAGAAGACACGCCACAGGCAGACAGAAGGAGGAGAAGACACGCCTCAGGCAGACAGAAGGAGGAGAAGACACGCCACAGGCAGACAGAAGGAAGAGAAGACACGCCACAGGCAGACAGAAGGAAGAGAAGACACGCCACCGGCAGACAGAAGGAGGAGAAGACACGCCTCAGGCAGACAGAAGGAGGAGAAGACACGCCTCAGGCAGACAGAAGGAGGAGAAGACACGCCTCAGGCAGACAGAAGGAGGAGAAGACACGCCACAGGCAGACAGAAGGAGGAGAAGACACGCCTCAGGCAGACAGAAGGAGGAGAAGACACGCCTCAGGCAGACAGAAGGAGGAGAAGACACGCCTCAGGCAGACAGAAGGAGGAGAAGACACGCCACAGGCAGACAGGAGGAGGAGAAGACACGCCACAGGCAGACAGAAGGAGGAGAAGACACGCCTCAGGCAGACAGAAGGAAGAGAAGACACGCCACAGGCAGACAGAAGGAAGAGAAGACACGCCTCAGGCAGACAGAAGGAGGAGAAGACACGCCTCAGGCAGACAGAAGGAGGAGAAGACACGCCACAGGCAGACAGAAGGAAGAGAAGACACGCCTCAGGCAGACAGAAGGAGGAGAAGACACGCCTCAGGCAGACAGAAGGAGGAGAAGACACGCCTCAGGCAGACAGAAGGAGGAGAAGACACGCCTCAGGCAGACAGAAGGAGGAGAAGACACGCCACAGGCAGACAGAAGGAGGAGAAGACACGCCACAGGCAGACAGAAGGAGGAGAAGACACGCCACAGGCAGACAGAAGGAGGAGAAGACACGCCTCAGGCAGACAGAAGGAGGAGAAGACACGCCTCAGGCAGACAGGAGGAGGAGAAGACACGCCTCAGGCAGACAGAAGGAGGGGAAGACACGCCTCAGGCAGACAGAAGGAGGAGAAGACACGCCTCAGGCAGACAGAAGGAGGAGAAGACACGCCCGGCAGACAGAGGAGAGAAGACACGCCCGAGGGAGACAGAAGGAGGAGAAGACACGCCACAGGCAGACAGAAGGAAGAGAAGACACGCCACAGGCAGACAGAAGGAGGAGAAGACACGCCTCAGGCAGACAGAAGGAGGAGAAGACACGCCTCAGGCAGACAGAAGGAGGAGAAGACACGCCACAGGCAGACAGAAGGAGGAGAAGACACGCCACAGGCAGACAGAAGGAGGAGAAGACACGCCACAGGCAGACAGAAGGAGGAGAAGACACGCCTCAGGCAGACAGAAGGAGGAGAAGACACGCCACAGGCAGACAGAAGGAGGAGAAGACACGCCACAGGCAGACAGAAGGAGGAGAAGACACGCCACAGGCAGACAGAAGGAGGAGAAGAAGACACGCCACAGGCAGACAGAAGGAGGAGAAGACACGCCACAGGCAGACAGAAGGAGGAGAAGACACGCCACAGGCAGACAGAAGGAGGAGAAGACACGCCACAGGCAGACAGAAGGAGGAGAAGACACGCCTCAGGCAGACAGAAGGAGGAGAAGACACGCCTCAGGCAGACAGAAGGAGGAGAAGACACGCCACAGGCAGACAGAAGGAGGAGAAGACACGCCTCAGGCAGACAGAAGGAGGAGAAGACACGCCACAGGCAGACAGAAGGAGGAGAAGACACGCCTCAGGCAGACAGAAGGAGGAGAAGACACCCCCCAGGCAGACAGAAGGAGGAGAAGACACGCCACAGGCAGACAGAAGGAGGAGAAGACACGCCACAGGCAGACAGAAGGAGGAGAAGACACGCCTCAGGCAGACAGAAGGAGGAGAAGACACGCCTCAGGCAGACAGAAGGAGGAGAAGACACGCCTCAGGCAGACAGGAGGAGAGAGAAGACACGCCTCAGGCAGACAGAAGGAGAGAAGACACGCCTCAGGCAGACAGAAGGAAGAGAAGACACGCCACAGGCAGACAGAAGGCGGAGAAGACACGCCACAGGCAGACAGGAGGAGGAGAAGACACGCCTCAGGGAGACAGAAGGAGGAGAAGACACGCCACAGGCAGACAGGAGGAGGAGAAGACACGCCTCAGGCAGACAGGAGGAGGAGAAGACACGCCACAGGCAGACAGAAGGAGGAGAAGACACGCCACAGGCAGACAGAAGGAGGAGAAGACACGCCACAGGGAGACAGAAGGAGGAGAAGACACGCCACAGGCAGACAGAAGGAGGAGAAGACACGCCACAGGCAGACAGAAGGAGGAGAAGACACGCCACAGGCAGACAGAAGGAGGAGAAGACACGCCACAGGGAGACAGAAGGAGGAGAAGACACGCCTCAGGCAGACAGAAGGAGGAGAAGACACGCCTCAGGCAGACAGAAGGAGGAGAAGACACGCCACAGGCAGACAGAAGGAGGAGAAGACACGCCACAGGCAGACAGAAGGAGGAGAAGACACGCCTCAGGGAGACAGAAGGAGGAGAAGACACGCCTCAGACACACAGAAGGAGGAGAAGACACGCCACAGGCAGACAGAAGGAGGAAGACACGGCAGACAGAGAGGAAGACACGCCTCAGGCAGACAGAAGGAGGAGAAGACACGCCACAGGCAGACAGAAGGAGGAGAAGACACGCCACAGGCAGACAGGAGGAGGAGAAGACACGCCTCAGGGAGACAGAAGGAGGAGAAGACACGCCTCAGGCAGACAGAAGGAGGAGAAGACACGCCACAGGCAGACAGAAGGAGGAGAAGACACGCCACAGGCAGACAGAAGGAGGAGAAGACACGCCACAGGCAGACAGAAGGAGGAGAAGACACGCCTCAGGCAGACAGAAGGAAGAGAAGACACGCCACCGGCAGACAGAAGGAAGAGAAGACACGCCACAGGCAACAGAGGAGAGAAGACACGCCACAGGCAGACAGAAGGAGAAGAAGACGCGCCCAAGGCAGACAGAAGGAGGAGAAGACACGCCACAGGCAGACAGAAGGAGGAGAAGACACGCCACAGGCAGACAGAAGGAGGAGAAGACACGCCACAGGCAGACAGAAGGAGGAGAAGACACGCCACAGGCAGACAGAAGGAGGAGAAGACACGCCTCAGGCAGACAGAAGGAGGAGAAGACACGCCACAGGCAGACAGAAGGAGGAGAAGACACGCCACAGGCAGACAGGAGGAGGAGAAGACACGCCACAGGCAGACAGGAGGAGGAGAAGACACGCCTCAGGCAGACAGAAGGAGGAGAAGACACGCCTCAGGCAGACAGAAGGAGGAGAAGACACGCCACAGGGAGACAGGAGGAGGAGAAGACACGCCACAGGGAGACAGAAGGAGGAGAAGACACGCCACAGGGAGACAGGAGGAGGAGAAGACACGCCACAGGCAGACAGAAGGAGGAGAAGACACGCCACAGGCAGACAGAAGGAGGAGAAGACACGCCACAGGCAGACAGGAGGAGGAGAAGACACGCCACAGGCAGACAGGAGGAGGAGAAGACACGCCTCAGGCAGACAGAAGGAGGAGAAGACACGCCACAGGCAGACAGAAGGAGGAGAAGACACGCCACAGGCAGACAGAAGGAGGAGAAGACACGCCACAGGCAGACAGAAGGAGGAGAAGACACGCCACAGGCAGACAGGAGGAGGAGAAGACACGCCACAGGCAGACAGAAGGAGGAGAAGACACGCCTCAGGCAGACAGAAGGAGGAGAAGACACGCCTCAGGCAGACAGAAGGAGGAGAAGACACGCCACAGGCAGACAGAAGGAGGAGAAGACACGCCACAGGGAGACAGGAGGAGGAGAAGACACGCCACAGGCAGACAGGAGGAGGAGAAGACACGCCTCAGGCAGACAGAAGGAGGAGAAGACACGCCTCAGGCAGACAGAAGGAGGAGAAGACACGCCTCAGGCAGACAGAAGGAGGAGAAGACACGCCACAGGGAGACAGGAGGAGGAGAAGACACGCCACAGGCAGACAGGAGGAGGAGAAGACACGCCTCAGGCAGACAGAAGGAGGAGAAGACACGCCTCAGGCAGACAGAAGGAGGAGAAGACACGCCTCAGGCAGACAGAAGGAAGAGAAGACACGCCACAGGCAGACAGAAGGAGGAGAAGACACGCCACAGGCAGACAGAAGGAGGAGAAGACACGCCACAGGCAGACAGAAGGAGGAGAAGACACGCCACAGGCAGACAGAAGGAGGAGAAGACACGCCACAGGCAGACAGAAGGAGGAGAAGACACGCCAAAGGGAGACAGAAGGAGGAGAAGACACGCCACAGGCAGACAGAAGGAGGAGAAGACACGCCACAGGCAGACAGAAGGAGGAGAAGACACGCCACAGGCAGACAGAAGGAGGAGAAGACACGCCACAGGCAGACAGGAGGAGGAGAAGACACGCCACAGGCAGACAGAAGGAAGAGAAGACACGCCACCGGCAGACAGAAGGAGGAGAAGACACGCCTCAGGCAGACAGAAGGAGGAGAAGACACGCCACAGGCAGACAGGAGGAGGAGAAGACACGCCACAGGGAGACAGAAGGAGGAGAAGACACGCCACAGGCAGACAGAAGGAGGAGAAGACACGCCACAGGGAGACAGGAGGAGGAGAAGACACGCCACAGGCAGACAGGAGGAGGAGAAGACACGCCTCAGGCAGACAGAAGGAGGAGAAGACACGCCTCAGGCAGACAGAAGGAGGAGAAGACACGCCTCAGGCAGACAGGAGGAGGAGAAGACACGCCACAGGCAGACAGAAGGAGGAGAAGACACGCCACAGGCAGACAGAAGGAGGAGAAGACACGCCACAGGCAGACAGAAGGAGGAGAAGACACGCCACAGGCAGACAGAAGGAGGAGAAGACACGCCACAGGCAGACAGAAGGAGGAGAAGACACGCCACAGGCAGACAGAAGGAGGAGAAGACACGCCTCAGGCAGACAGAAGGAAGAGAAGACACGCCACAGGCAGACAGAAGGAGGAGAAGACACGCCACAGGCAGACAGGAGGAGGAGAAGACACGCCACAGGCAGACAGGAGGAGGAGAAGACACGCCACAGGCAGACAGAAGGAGGAGAAGACACGCCTCAGGCAGACAGGAGGAGGAGAAGACACGCCTCAGGCAGACAGAAGGAGGAGAAGACACGCCACAGGCAGACAGGAGGAGGAGAAGACACGCCTCAGGCAGACAGGAGGAGGAGAAGACACGCCTCAGGCAGACAGGAGGAGGAGAAGACACGCCACAGGCAGACAGGAGGAGGAGAAGACACGCCACAGGGAGACAGAAGGAGGAGAAGACACGCCTCAGGCAGACAGGAGGAGGAGAAGACACGCCACAGGGAGACAGAAGGAGGAGAAGACACGCCACAGGCAGACAGAAGGAGGAGAAGACACGCCACAGGCAGACAGAAGGAGGAGAAGACACGCCTCAGGCAGACAGAAGGAGGAGAAGACACGCCTCAGGCAGACAGAAGGAGGAGAAGACACGCCACAGGCAGACAGAAGGAGGAGAAGACACGCCACAGGCAGACAGAAGGAAGAGAAGACACGCCACCGGCAGACAGAAGGAGGAGAAGACACGCCACAGGGAGACAGAAGGAGGAGAAGACACGCCTCAGACACACAGAAGGAGGAGAAGACACGCCACAGGCAGACAGAAGGAGGAGAAGACACGCCAAAGGGAGACAGAAGGAGGAGAAGACACGCCTCAGGCAGACACACAAAGCGAAACAAATCAATCGTGACAGACAAAGCAACATGACCTTGCAACATGACGCGCCAACAGAGTCTGCATAAAGCGCCAAGACAAGTAATCACCTGCAACACACCCGGAAAGCAACACGTTTGTCCTTCCGCGTTTGTCTTTCTCAATGGAAAAAAAAGGAAAGAAAGAAAGGAAACGAGAGAAAAAAAGAAAGAAAGAGAAAAGAAAAGAAGATAAAGAAAAGAAAATAATAAAATGAAAGAAGAGAAGAAAAGAGGAAATGTTAGATAAAAAGAAAAAAAAGAGAGAGGGAAAAAATACAGAGGGAAGAAAAAAAAAAAAAAAAAAATGAAGAGAAAAGAAAGGAAAGAAAAAAAATATGTGTATGTATAAAAGAACGAAAAAAAAAAATCTAAACTATCGAAGCAGAATTTATGGCAGTACCACTAAACTCCCTCCCAATAGTATGGGAGCAATATGGCGTGCCTGCAGTATTATAAATGTTACAGCCTTTCAACTTGCAACATAATGTAGGTAGACGGACATTAACATTTTGACCCTGTGGGAGTTAACTGGGAGTCAGTGACTATTTTAGATTTTCCACTTTACATGCTGCCAAGGGAGCGTGACTTGGTAGGACAGTTTGGTGTAAAGCTTTCGTACACTGACCAAATTGCTAGAGCATGATGATGGCACGTTGAGGTCAGAGGTCAGAAATTTTTGGTGTTATTTCCCCCCCCCCTCTTTCGATCTGGCTGTTTTTTTTTTTTTTTTTTTTTTTTTTTTTTTTTTTTTTTTCTTTGTCTACATGTCTAGCTATTGATATGTCTATCTACCCTTGCATCCACCTATTTACCAATCACTCTCTCTCTCTCTCTGTCTGCCTCTCTCTCTCTCTCTCTCTGTCTCTCTCTCTATATATATGTATATCTAAACATGCATACACATTAGACCAGTTATATATACATATATATACATATATATATCATATATATATATATATATTTATATATATATATATATATATATATATATATA
>NW_028234404.1:34547811-34560311 GCF_977035675.1 Penaeus japonicus | reverse complement strand
ATATATATATTAAATATATATATATAAATTATATATATATATTTTTATATATATATATTATTATATATATATATTAAATATATATATATATTAATATATATATATATAAATTATATATATATATTTTTATATATATATATTTTTATATATATATATAAATATATATATATAAAATATATATATATAATAATTACATTTAAACAATTAGTGACACTTCAATTTTCAAATTCGAATCCCCGCCTATTAATCGGCCAGAACAGTTTTATACTGTGAAAAAAAAATCTTTCTACATCACATGATAACAACTGGTGCGAAGTGAAAAACGTGAATTGCCATCTGTGTTTCTGGCATGTGGGTTCCGGTAAGACCGATAGACAGACTCTATATCCTTTGATGAACTAAAGCCAGAATTTTGGAGGGGTTGCAATTCTTTAGACATGGTTGTGTCCTTTAAAGCTTATCATTTACTTCCTTTCGAAAATCTTTCTGGACATTATCAATAATTTAGTGAGCTGTGAGAGTCAGACCTTTTGGGTCTAAATTGTTTGATTGCACTACTAGACCTTCAAAAGAATGGCTTTAATACATATACGAGTTTTCAATTCGATATTGTCCAGCAGCGCCTGCGTTCTGCTTCTTTTCACAACTCTGAAGTATAAAGTGACTATACTGCCATACTTGATCGCTATAGCTTAGAATAACGACTGCCTCATCCCTGTTCCCCGCTGCTATTAGCAGTGATGAGAAGTACCCTGGACCTGTTCTTGAAATTTCCGCAAAATCTGGAACGGTCTTTAACAATATGCGTTTGACAGAGAAATGTAATTTTGACTCTAGTAGTGGAACTAACTACTCAGCGTATCATTCAAACCCATGAGCCAACTTGTTACATGGATCATATTGTGTAGTACAAAAACTTTAATTGCTCTCATCGGCCCAAGCGCAGCACATGACTACCACATACTTTTTCATTCAGAATCTGCTCCCCATATTTTGATTATTTCGTGAGATCGTGTTGAAATAACTGGCCTCTGTTTATTGTATTTTGCTTTATTAATCATGCCTTGCAACGTTTTACCTACTGCGTTTCATCACCTAGGAACCGAAAATAAAGCATGCAGATACTTTGGCTCAAACTTCGTTCTCATCCACTACGAACCTATTATTCACCAACCAGCAGCTTTCTTCTCTTTATTACATTTATCTCACAAGAAAGACACAAAATATTATTAAATTGTTTGT
Organism: Penaeus japonicus; assembly: GCF_977035675.1. NCBI lineage: Eukaryota > Metazoa > Arthropoda > Malacostraca > Decapoda > Penaeidae > Penaeus > Penaeus japonicus. The sequence continues at coordinate 34,559,069 of NW_028234404.1, read as the reverse complement.
TAGGTATGTTGTCCGTATAGGTTATAAGAAAATAAGGAATATGTGTTACTCAACTTGTTTATGAATGTCCTGCAACAACATAGCTTGCTATGATCAAAGATCACTGGTTAATTGATTTTGTTAGTAATACATTGTTATTGAAGGTGGATTGGCTTACAGCATCCGCGCTTCTTCGGTCTGAACGATGTTTTTTTTTTTTTTTTTGTCTGCGCACTGGGTTTTCAAATGCTGCACTGCATAAACTTCTCTTGAAACCTGGAATCTAAGAAAATATTTATTTACTTTAACGTAATAAAAATCTTATGTGAGAGTTTTCAATTCTAATAATGATTTCCAAATAAGTTAGAGCCTAAAAATACTAGTTATGGACGAAACAAACATTTAAACGATTCCGATTCACACTATTATTGTACCGGTCCTTGGATATTATGCATACATATTGTATTTATGTGCCTAATGTATTTAACATATTTAAATAATCTATAAGTTAAAATGATTAAAAAGTTTATCATTGTGTATAAAATTTATAATATACCAGATAAAACAATTGGTATATTAATGATACGGTTTCTATATAAAAACATATAAATAATATCTGTTTGTTGGCAGTATTTGCAATGATCTAATTTATCTTCTTTTACAATGAAGGCACTTCCAATTCCTTCACCAAATCTGTCAAGCTTTTCTGTGTCTAGATTTTGCAAATTTTGGCATGATGCCTAAGAAGAGCTGCAATCGTTTCGATATTATTGACTCGTTTGGGCATGTTTTGCTGTTTTCAACGCGCTATTTTTCCCTTGGAAAAAGTGTGCCAAAAGTATGGTAAAGTGTGAATTTCACCAAATTTTGGTTGTCACAAGTTTACTTCCTTACAAATGGACGGATGAGCGGTAAAAAAACGTGTTTCTTGGAATCTCTAATTTTACGTGGATGATATGAGTTGAAATCTTCTTGGTGTTTGATGTAGATTTTTAATATCAGACGGCCTGTCGCTAATTTACAATTCAATTACTACCAGGCATAAAAATACGAAATTACATATGCTCTAATATGAATACATATGCGGCAACAATATTGCCTATGCTGTAACATAGCCGCATATGCTCTAACGATAGGGCATATGCACTGATGTAAAATTTGATGCGGCATATGCAGTTATGCATTTTGCATGTCACAACCCTAATCATTATTGTTATTTATTATCATTATTGGTATCAATTTCATTGATTACTATTATTACTATGATTATCATTGTCATCATCCTCATTATTGTCTTTATCATTATCGTAATAAAGATCATATTCATGATGATGATACCAATAATAATGATGATGATGATTGTCATAATAATATGAATAATAAGGGAAATTATGCCAGTTATAATGATAAGAATAATAATATTGATAATAAATTAAAGCATTAATAAAAGCAATGATAATGATCATGAGAATGATAACGATAATGATAATAAGAAAATTACATATTCACCAATATTATTCTTCTTACCATTACTAGAATCTTGATCATCAGTTGTTCTTTCCCGACAGGCATCACGTATATGTGACACGGAAAAGAAAGCCTCATGACCGGTGTCACATTGGTGTGACGTCTCCGAATTTCGTTTATACCGGGCGTCACACGTTCATGACATCTTTGAAAATCGACCAGCGGGTACCGTGTGATCTGTGGGAGTGTTCTAAGGCAATAAATAATCGAAATAGGGCTATTTTATGATTTCACACATCATTTATTGACATTGATTGTTTACGTATTTCGGCCTTTGCCGTGCGCCGTCATTGCACCAGCGGGAGGCAGGTAAGGTAAACAGGTAAAAGCAGATATGTTACGTCTCGCGTCACTGCATGTGACGTCATGATGACGTCATAATGACGTTTTGTCGCATAAGTCACGCGTCATCATTCACGTGTGACCAACGTCACAGCATGTGACGTCGTGATGAAGTTCTGTTACGTGAGTCACAATATGATTCCTGCGTCACCATTTACGTGAAATCACGTGCGAAAGTCACCGGATGTAACGTCATTCCAATGACCTCATTAGTCTGCTACCTGCTATGACACCGCTATCGGTCTCCTGGCAGGAAACTGAGGGAAACCTCAGGTATATAAGGAGGTCAACGACAGGGCTCCATGGTCAAAGTTAGTTATCACCCAATCCTGAGTAACACAACTATCTCGCCATTGCCAATTGCATAGTATTCGTACTCTGTACACTGCTAATCTTGAGTATTTTTGTCTCTTAGCCATTGAGTGTATTTGCTACTGCACGCCTTGTCATCTTTGCTTATGTTGCTTGCAATTTACTAGCAACTGATAGGCAGTTCCGTCAAGCCACCATGGTCAGCCGCGATCTTGACCAGACTAATCTATCAATCTGCAAGCCTTATTTGATTTCCAGATCATTGCTTGATCAACAAGCTCTGAATACCGGTGTAGCCTCGGCTATAATCGCCCTTATTCAGAGCCCAGTAATCACGCTCTAATTTGATCGCCTTTTCTCCCTCTGTATTTCCTTCTTCTTTGTATTCTCCCAGGACCTACGAGATTCCCCTTGTGGGGTCGTATTCGCCTGGGGGAGAACTGCAGCTCCAGTCCCCTTGTAGCAGTTTGGGACCAGGGAGCAGATCAACGTACAAAGCCCCAACACTCTCCGTTCAAGTCCCTAATTGAGGAGACAGAGGAGGAGAAGAGCCTCAGATTATAATAAAACTTCCTGACAATCTTTCAGTGGGGGTTATGACCGCCATAATCCACGCCCACCTCCGTAATATCACGGAATCGGGTCTCGGTTCCCGCTATCATGTCAAAAAAGTACTCAAAAAATAAGAACCTGCCACAACTTGACATGAGAACTCATGGAGGATATTCAAGGTACTTTTTCTTAACTCACTAAACACCACCAAAGAAACCACCATCACCCAATCCACTGCCTCACCACCATGCACAATACGACCACAACCCTGTCTCAGCATGCAAGACGAGCCAGACACAGAACTCTTCACTACACCACAGAAGAAATCTACACTTGCACCACGCCCAACAACATGCACAATACCACGCCCATCACCCCAGAACATGCCCATTCCTACACCTACTCAATCACCCTCACGACCTAATGCCCAAAACAATCACGCAATCTGATGCTCCACCAAAACAATAAACACAGTCAGTGAAACCTGAAACAACACTCCCCACTCGCAAACAAACAGACGACCTCACAGACTCGGAGATAGATGACCACGCCTGGCGCCAACGAGATGGATACCACCTCTCCCCACACACATACAGTATCCGTCTGTTCGCAACGGAACCAGGATGCCACAAACATTTAAATAAACAACAGATCGCATATGAAATAACACGTGGCACCATCAAGTGGATTTACACAAACACCACATACTAAAATTACATACACGAACAGAAAATTAGAGAACAGGTACACGTAGGACACATCCACCTTCACCCAGACATGATAGAAAAACTAAAACAACACAAACTCGAACACCTACAGAACGGATGGTACAACACATCCAATTAACACTATGGCTGCGATACACATCACTCGCACTACACTACACTACAATCTTTCATCAAAACGTACTCACCTGGACACCAAACAGTGATTACAGACTACTCGACCCTGATGTCATCCTCATCAACGCTCATTCACTCAAACATCCTCACACACTTCGCATATTCACCTATAACATCTACATATCAAACAAGACAAACGGAAGAGATGACAACATAGTAATTGCTGTAGAGCAAAACATCAAACACAAACTTCTTGATAACTTTTCCTCTGAACTCATGGCAACAGAAATAAACACCCCTCACGGTCTTATCATCTTCGCCACCACATATATTCCTCCACGTAGACCCTATCTCACTGAACCAGACATCTCCCAGCTCCTGCGAAACAGAAAACCAACATACACCAAGGGAGACTTAAACGCACACCACAGACTTTTCGGCTATACCAACACTAATGCCGTCGGACTAGGCCTCGCCTCACTCATCTCCGACGGTAGACTCATCCACCTCAGTCCTCACTCACCCACACTCATTCGACACAACACAGCTACCACTCCAGACACAAATCCAATCATGGTTCCTGCACCTCCCCAAGAGAATTTAAAACACACAAACTGGGAAGGGTTCAAACAAGCACACACACACTGCTGATGTCGAGGGGAACCCCACTAACAGCATAGATAACCACCTCAACCAGTGGTATGCAGACATAAACACTGCCCGCACCGCAAACAATCCCAAAACAGCATTCAAAACACTCGTACACCACCGAGAAACTCGTCTGAAAACACTAAAAATACTCGTCGTCGTGATCTTGCCGATACACAGGGATGGAACACTATCTTACGTGTACGATACAGAGAAATTCAAATACAACTAACCAACGAAACAAATTACATGAATAAACAACACTGGGAATCACTCACGGGAGAACTCTACAATAATATGAAAGATTCCAAGTATTTCTGAAGGCGATTCAGAAAACTCATGGGATTAAACAGACAAACTGTAATATACATATACAACGCAAATAGACAAAATATTGACACAGCAGAGGGGATGGAAGCTGTCCACAGAGAGTTCTGGCAACAGAATTTCCAAATCTCCTCTGCTGAGAACGCTACATTCGACCCTGACACAGAGACCGAGGTCACAAACACACTACAACACCTAATTCTCCCATCATGAACAATCACACTCTCACCTGACAACCCTCTTTCTCACTCTATCACACCAGAAGACATGAATCGTATGCTCACATATGCTAACAAAAAAAAAAAAAAAAAAAAAAAAAAAAAAAAAAAAAAAAAACACCAAAAGCTAGTAACCTAAACATCTCATGCAACATTTATCTCCTCATATTTTCAGCAGATTACGCCAGATCTACAACGCATGCTTGGCAACAGGATATTTCTCTGACAGGTTTAAACAAGCTTCATTTGCATTAATACCTAAGTCAGGGAAGCCACCTCACGAGGTACAAGTTTCAGGCCTATTTCCTTGATAGAAACTCCCGGGAAGATTTTTGAGAGGATCCTTTCATACAGACCTAAATCACACCTTGAAAAAAAAAAGAAGAAGAAAAAAAAAAAAAAAATCTCCACAACAGTACACAACACGGCTTTCGCCCATACAGGGACTGACAGCCCTATTGCCTTGCTTATGAGATCGCTCTCAGTTTCGCTAACAAGCACCACACAAACATTATACTATGAAACGTCAGGAGGGCCTTTGATAAGGTTTGGTATGACAGCCTCAAATACAAAAGAACACAATTACAACTTCCTCAACACTTCACACGCCTCTTATGCAACTTCCTGGACCACAGAACTGCCAACATTCGCCTTGGCTCATACCTTGCCCCCCCTCCCCCTATCCACCTTGGAAGTGGAGTGCCACAAGGGAGCGTTCTCTCGCCAACCCTCTTTATCCTGTATACTGCTGATATGCCACACCCAGCACCTTTCAGTAACTACATAGCATACGCAGATGACATCAAACAAATTATCTCACATCCATCAAAATCCAAAAACATAATGAAAGCAGCCACACAAACAGCTATTAACACGATCAACACCTACTAAAACAAGTGAAAAATACAAACACAAACAAATTCACCATCATACCAGCCGCACAATTCACCACACCACTCATTACACTAAACCGAACTAACATACTATACGCACAAGCAGGTAACATGTTAGGCTTACATTTCAGCAGAAACAGCATTCACACACACGCACAACACAGCACGAAACAAGCACTCATTACACTCACACGACTGAGGAGGTTCTATGCCTGCTCACCATACACAAAGCTCAAACTTTACAAAACAATCGTGAGACCCATACTCGAGTACACGTCCATTCCACAGATTGCTTTCTCCACATCACAAAAATCCAAGATGCAATCTATACAGAGTAAAACACTATACTGGATAAACAACACAACAAACCGTAACAGAGCACAGTACAGAATCACCGTACAATCACTCCACAGAACATACAACATTGAGCCACTCAACACACCGTAAGCGAGCCTGGGATTGCATACAACACTTAGAAAACACCAACTATAACATTCTACAAAAACACACGAACACACAGAGAAACCGCCTCGCCCTTGGAAAAAAAACCAGACCCGCTCTATTCACATAGATATATATGGGTAAGAAAAATCCCCGGCAATGTTGTGTATAATTTCTGTTTTATCGTTCATGCTATATTTAACTTTTATTATATTGTACCATTAGGAGCCGGATTGTATCTGCAACAACGGGAAAGGCCTCAGACCCGCGTTCGCGATCGAGCGGTGATCAGAGGATGTTTCCCGGCATATTACCACCAAACAATGACAATACAGGAACCACGCTCGAAACTTTTCATAATGTTTCGTTTCCCGGTACCTCGCACTTTTTTCTCATCTTCACACCTCATCCCTCCAGAGAGCAACAGTCCAGCACAAAAGGAACCAGCCAGTCCATTGCACACAGTTGAACGCCTTCTGCACGAGTGACATCCATGCTAAAGGGGGCGGTCACCCTCTTAGCACAGCACCATTGGTGCAGCTCCGCTCCCGTGAGCTGACTGAATAGTTATCCCCAGGGGGTTACCATAATAACCACCTCCATAAGAGATCTCACTCCCTCGAGGAGTCAGGTCAGCAGAAGTGTTACCATTTAAACCTGAAAGCAGAACACAATGAGATCTTTTTGAGCAACTCACTGTTAAGAGAGCTCCGCTAGGTAATCGTGGTCTACCGCGACCCTGGCCAGGTCTTCTCTGGTAGTCTGGGCCCCCCCTGCCTGAAAACTACCCTCGGCAGGTAATACCACCCCTCTTCGGCGCCCGTCAGCTTACTTGTTGACAGGTGATATAAACTGCGCGGGCTGACTTTTTCGCCTTTTTTCTCTTACTAATTTTTGAGTTGCTATACTCATTAAAAGAAATGTTAATCACCAGATCATAGATAACTTACAGTCAGAAGTACTTACATCAATCAGAGTCCTCTAATAACCACTGACCATATACTAATTCAACTTAAAATATCGACCTACCCAATCATGGTCCCTTCTCCACCACGACCTGATTATCGAAAAGCCGACTGGGACAAATTCAAAGAGCTTTCGGGTAACTCAAATTGCAAGTCTCATGAACCAACACCATTCTGTACTAGATACAGAAACCGAGAACTGGCTCACTGTGAAATGACAGAATCCAAAAACCGAAGCATCCTAAACAAATATTTTCATATCATTTGCCATTATCAAACAAACGATGAACTAAATCATCAAAAAATTCTGTACGAAGATATTAAAACATAAATTAAAGGAACATCTAAATCTATTTCACAACAAAGCTGGAAGAGACTTATAACCGCTCTCATTAAATACAAATGACAGGGCTACCTTTTGGTGAAAGATTCACCAAATGAGGGGAAACAATGACTCTTACCATATATTCTCGATGCCAATGACAAAAATCTTCAAGGCTGATGGCAAAATTAACATTCTAAACAGATACCGGGCCAAATTAAAAAAAAATCTCTGATGAAGAGAACTGAAACTTCAGCCAACAACACGAGCATGTGGTCCTCTGAGATCTTGAGAGGTTTCAAACAAGATAAAACCAGACGAGATCATAGACTTCAACAAACTTTCCAACGACAATCCACTAATTGCTGAAATCTCAAACTTGAAAACATATAAAATGCTTGTCTAGCCTCTGGATATTTCCCGAAGGCATTTAAAGTTGCCACGGTAACTCTAATACTTGAAACCAGGCAAACCTCCCAACAGAGTTGAAAGTTTCTGTCCTATCTCTTAGAGATTCCTGGAATTTTTTTGAGGAGATAATCAACCTAAGACTCATGAATTATCTCGAAGATAATATCGTAAATGCAAACCAATATGGCTTCAGAAGAGGGAGATGTACCACCACAGCAATAGTGATCACATATGAGAACATAGCGAACGCATTAGTAGACAAATAACGATGCAACGTCATCCTCAGAGATGTATCAAAGGCATCCGATAAGATCTGGCATAATGGTCTATGTCAGACTTATCGATGCCCAAATGCCTGACCCAATAACTAAACTATTAAGCAGCTTTCTGAAAGATCGAAATGCTCGAATCAGAATTGGAAATCTTGGAAATGAAATTTATCTCCAAAGCGACGTCCCTCAGCGGAGCGTAATCTCACCCACTCTCTACATCCTGTACAGCTCCCTTCTGCCTCCACCACCATTTCTTCATATACATCTACAGTGCAGATGATATTACACACATAATAGAGTGGAAGCATGAGGAGAGGGTACACTGGCTTTATAGATAATTGGCTTTATTTAGGTTTTGTTTATTATAATTTATACTGGTTTATATTTTTTAGGTGATTTTTAGGTATTTCGTGTAAAGGATTTTCATGTGAGGATTACTTTTATATTATTTTTTTCGTTTATTTCTTTTTTTTTTATTACGAGGTTACATTTAGATTACTTTATTATTATTTTTTTATCAAGGTTCTTTTTTTTATTGTATTCTCGTTTTTCTTTATATTTTTTTATATATTTGTTTTTATATTTTTTTGACTATTTTTTTATTTAGGTTATTGTGTTTTTTTTTTTTTAATCATACACTTCCCCATCTCTCACATATTCCAGTTCCGTCTGACGAATGCGGTGGGGACAATAAGGGTAACCGATAAGTGAATGCTCCGTGATCTCACTGTAAAGAAGAGAGTTGACGTGGTCTGTAGGAATAACAACACAGGGTTGCTTGCCCTTAAGAGGAGTGACCGTAACGTCGTTACGATGCTCCACACTGCTCTGGTCTAGGACGGAGAAGTCCAGCGTCGTTGCCGACTGCAATGTCGACATGAAGGGCGTCGAAGTTGGGGACCAAGTCTCCGCCTCATATTCCACCTCTCGGAAGTCAAGGTGTGGGATCGGAAGAGATTCCTCTTTGACCTTTCCCTTGTGGACTCCTTCACCGTGTATCGGACTTTAGGGGTAAGATGCCACAGCATGGAGTTGGCGATGCTAATGATCGGTGACACGAGGAGTGATCACTCGAAAAGCAGAGAGACCGCACGTCCTCCCAACTTCAGTAGCGACAAAGACACTGTCGAGTCTGCACCAGGAGGCCGGCGTCTTTGCTGGCGCTGGTGCGCCGCCAGGGGTTTTCGGAAGGCTAACCCGCAGCAGGTGCTCAGATTGCCTTGTCGGTCTGTGCACCTATGGTTGCCTTGAGGCTTGGCACTCTGTAGCCTAACTAACTGTATTTGTGGAAGAAAAAGCTTTCACATACTTATGTATGTCTCACTTTTAACTCTTGATATTGTGGTAAAGGTATACCACATAGTACAGTATTAAACTTAAGTAAAGACTATGAACTCTGGACTCAGAGTTAGAAGCATTATAACATCGACAAAGATTGTATTGTACCTCGGAAAGTCATCTCAATGTCATACTTCATTCAATTCACGCATTGAGAAGAAAAAAAAAAAAAAAAAAAAAAAAACACGCAATCAAAAACATGGGAGATCACGCTCACATTCCACCGAGTAAGACTGCGTGGGTTGCGTCATAGTACCCGGTGATAGGCCCTGGACGATACCCGTTGGTATAGGGCTGATTTCATGATTATCTATTGGTTTTCATATCACCATATAAATTAATATAAGCACAATCATCGTGAGAGTATTAGCAATGTCTAAGAAACATTTATATGATAATGTTTGTTTATCGCACCATCGTGAGTTGAATCTCTATCATTATGTAATTCTAAGAAATCCAAGAAATCGTTAAAGAGACTAATAATTGTCATCATTAAAGAAAACAACATGAAAAATGTCTTTAATTATTTCCGTTGAAGAACAAAAGAGAATATTTTTTTTTTTTTTCCTATTTTCATAGTTTTTTTTTGAGTGAAAGATATAATAATGATAGTGAGACTCATATACATTCCTTTTCTTGTTCGTCTCTCTCCTCTCCTCCTCCTCTATTTTGTAACAATTCCGTTCTTCTTTCTACATCTCCTTGAACCTCCATCTTCTAAAATTCCGAGTCTGTTTCTTGTTTAAGATTAATAAATAAAAACATATATAAAAATTAAAGAAAGACAACATCTCCTTGAACCTCCATCTTCTAAAATTCCGAGTCTGTTTCTTGTTTAAAATTAATAAATAAAAATATATATAAAAAATGAAAGAAAGACAAAAAAAAAAAATAAAAAAAAAAAAAATAAATAAAAAGAAAAGAAATATATTCCAATTCTTGCTACACATCTTCAGATTGTCTTTCTTCAACTGGAATCTTAGAGTTATTGTTGACATTGTTGTCAGCTGTGTTTGATAAGATGAAGTTTTTGACAAAAGAAAGAAAGAAAGAAAAGACAGAATACATTCTTTTTCTGTCTGAATTTCTCTTCATTATTTATATCTTATTTTTAGTTCTTGAATTTAAGACTTTAGCTTATCTATGAGATATATTATATGTGGCGTGTAACTGATTAGCAATGTTTCATATTGATACTGATAATTTTGCATTAGTAAGTCTTTACTTTATTCAAAATTATAATTCTTACCATTATCATTACCATCCTTCCTCGTCATCTTCCTAAAACTAAAACTTTATATAATATTATATATACCTATACTATATATATATATATATGTCTATATATATATATATATATATATATATAATATATATCGTAATATTCATATATATATATATATAATATATAGAATATATATATATATATATATATATATATATAAAATATATATATATAATATATATGTATATATATTTATATATATAATATATTAGCTAGTATATATATATATATATATATAATATATATATACTTATATATAATATATATATTATATATATGCTCATATACACATATATTCACACTACACTGCATTTACAAACAAAAGAAATTGACAAGTAGATAGACAGCCAGAGAGATAGACATTCAAGAGCACAAGCATTGAGACAGAGATAAAACAAAAACTTTTTTTTTCCCACGGTCGATCCTGCACCACCACACCTGCACATAAGAGCCCAGGAAGAATAGATAGCATCCAGCAAGTTTAGAGTTAAATACTGCAGACGCTTTAAGATTGTACTGCTCTTCCCGGCGTAGCGATAAGTCAGTGTGTTCGACAGTCGTTGTATTATGTGTATTAAAGTCAC
>NW_028234404.1:34537831-34545211 GCF_977035675.1 Penaeus japonicus | reverse complement strand
ATTATATACATATATATATATATATATATATATATATATAATATTATATATATATATATGTTATATATTTATATATATATATATATTATATATATATATATATATATATTGTATATATATACTTATATACAAACACACACACAACACAAGCATACATGGTGTGTGTATTTATTATATATATATAAATATATATAATATTATATATATATTTTATATATATGTATTATATATTATATATATATTTTCTTTATATATATATATATATATATGTATGCATGTATATATATATGTATATCATTATGTGTATGTGTGTGTGTATATATAAGTATTATCTTTATTCATATATATATATATAATATATTATATATATAAATACATATGTAATATATATATATTTATATATATATATAATATATATATATATATATACATATAATTGGTATGTATATATATTTTAATATGTATCTATATATATATATATATATATATATATATATATATATATATATATATATGTATATTATATATATGTGTATACTGTATATATATAATATATATATGTATATATATATATATATATATATTATATATTATATATATATATATATATATGTTTTATATACATATACATATATATTACATATTAAATGTATGTATCTATTACATATATATGTATATATATATATATATATATATATATATTATATAAATATATATATACATATATATATATATTTATTTATTTATTTATTTATATATATATATATATATATATATATATATATATATATATATATATATGTGTATATATATAGATATATAAATATGGGTCATGGGAATAACTGCAGCGGATCGCTAGTCAGCATCGTTTAATGTTAGAACTAGAGCTGTATCTGATCATCCTCGTACCTCTAACTTTCGTTCTTGATCAATGAAAACATCCTTGGCAGATGCTTTTGCACTACGTCGTCATGCAACGGGAAAGGAATTGCACTGGCACGCAAACTCACCAAAATACAACACTGTCCTTAAAATCTTAATCATTTCTAGGGGATCAAACCAGCGTCCGTCGTCCCTCTATATATGTATATTATAAATAAATATATTATATATATATATATATACATTATATATTATATATATATATATATATATATATATATATATATTTATATATATTTATATGTATGTTGTAGACATACATGAAATTTGCATGTACATGTACGTATAAATTAGATTTATAATAGTTTACCCCTAAATACCTTATTACGTTTTCTTTGCATGTTCTATGAATGATTAGGAAGACTATTTTATCTGTTATTCTACGATTATTAAGATCTGAAGTACAGAAAAGACTTATTTAGTGTATGATAAAACCATATTTTGCAACTTTATATAACATTATAAAGGACACTATAATATGAAAATATGTCAATATTACTTTGTTTTACGTTCGTAGGAGTAGGGAACCAGCCATGATTTTGTATGTACGTCTCATGGAGCGTACTCTTCCTGAATATTTGACCTGTAAATTTAGAGAAGTTATGACGCCAAAAAATGTAAGTTAGAATGATGTTTAAATGTATAAAGAAGCAATTGAAGTAATATAAGTTTCTATACAAGTGAAAGATGATGTGATATTAGCCAAAAGAGACTAGGAGTTTTTTGTTTGTTCGATTTCAGTTCGTACGAGTGGAGTGAGGGGAAGAGTAGAATAAAATGAGGGGATGAGTGGTATGAGAGTAGAAGTAGAAATGGGGAACAAAGAAAACACCAAAGTAGAAGTAAAGATGCTACAGTAACAACAAGCACACAATGTAGACCCCGTTATATAAGAGCAGTCCAAACAACTAAAGTCAACGACACCAAGACTGGCACCACGTGCTCCCCAAGAGGCCACATGAAGGGTGGTCATTGTATGTTCCATCTAGACCCAATAAATCCACTCCGTGACGGAATTGGCGTAGTTTTCTTCAACCAACCATCATTGAAGAAAGACCAGATTACTTCTATCTTGTCGTGGCATGATTGTCCGCGACAAAAGTACGAAATTTTGTGCAAATTCAAGATCCAACAAAGGTCAAGATTCCCACCATCAAGAGGGGTACAAGATGATCATCAGGCTGTAGTAGGTGACCCTGCTACTGTGACTTATGAATCTGATGTCCATGATGACCATCATAGCCCAGACCTTGACGTAGGTGGACCAGGGACTGACACTAAGGAGGTAAGCTCTGAAAGGGTGTTAGCGGTTAAGCGGTCTAGATCAGCCTACACAGGAGTTTTAACCAGACGGTTAAACATTTTGAACAAAAGTATTCACATGAGTAGAAGTGCTAATGAAATTCAGACCAACATAGATCAGGTTCAAGATGCACTTGATAGGTTAGAAATTTGTCATGATAAATTAATTACGTTGTATGAGCGAGAAAGGGATTTTGAGATTGTTATTGATGAAGAACTCAGTTATAACAAAATCAAAGAGAGAGCTTTGAATCAGATTGATGTAGCCAAAGGATGGCTGATAACAGATATGGTACCAGTGAATGAGAAGAGTGAAAGAAACAGCATGAAGTCAAGCAGAAGTATATCATCAAGAAAATCGAGTTTCAGTATGAAAATTGCTGCTGCTAATGCTGCTGCCAAGAGAGCGTCTCTTGAAGCCAAAGCTAGGGCACAAGAAGATATATTCAAGAAGATCATCAAGATGAAGCAGCTTGAAGTTGAGGTAGCAAAGGAGGAACTAGAAGCCGAGATAGCTGCGGCTACTGCTGAAGAGGAAATGTATCGACGATTTGAAGAGGAAGAAACCTCAGTCGTGCATAGAGCCTCGCAGGAAGGTCAGAAGCTTTCAGAAGTAAAGTTTCCTCCAGTGATAAAACAAGAACATGAAGAGCCTGAAACTCAACAAGTACAATCACTGCTTAATCCAAATGCTGAACCATGGACACAAACTCATTCACTTCCAACAACATTAGGTCATATCAATAACAATGAGCCTCTGCAGAATAATGTAACAACTAATCAACAGCTAATTGAAATCTTGCAGCTGCCTAAAGTAGAGCTAAGTAGCTTTGATGGTGATCCATTAAAGTATTGGCAGTTTGTAAAGACTTTTCAGGAGTGTGTTGGAGTTACCTCTGTAGGTGCTAGGGCAAAACTAACCAGACTTTTGCAGAGTTGCACGGGACGTGCTGCAAAAGCAGTGGCATGTTGTAATCTGATGAACGCAGAAGAGGGGTATAAAAAAGCTCTTGATATCCTCCAGCAACGTTTTGGAAATGAGTTGTACATAAAAGAAGCTTGGTTAAGAAAGGTTTCTGATGGACCTAACCTGAAAGCATCTGATAAACTCATGCTATCCAATTTAGCCGATGATACTAGAAACTGTGTTGAAACTCTCAAGGCACTGGGACACGATCCTGATATAATGTCAGACAAAGTCACTGAAGTTGTTAAAAGATTACCTTTCCATCTCCAAAATCGCTGGAAAACAGAAGCTGTTAAGTACACAGAGAGAAATAAGAGATATCCAGGATTTACACCATTGGCAGAGTTCCTAGAACGAGCTTCATTAGAAGTGAATGACCCATTATTCCAATCTTTGGATAAAGGGTTGAAGCAAAACAAAGACAGGCGAACAACAAAAGGAACAAGTTTCAATGTGAGAATGGATGAGGAAGTATTAACTAAACCAGCAGTTGATAAGCGAAACACTGAAGTGTCTAATAAAAATGCTGCAAGTTGCTCTATGTGCAAAGGAAAACACTGGTTGCATGAATGTAGCCAGTTTATAAAGTTGACTAAAGAGAAGAGACTGATGGAAGTAAGAAAAGCAAAATTGTGCTTCAACTGTCTCCGGTCAAACCATAGAGTAACAACATGCAGAAAAGCCACAGTCTGTGAAGTAGACAATTGTGGTATGTGGCATCATAAATTGCTACATGATGCATTTAACAAAGAAGATACATCTGAAAAAGCTGGCAAAGTTAGTACTCAACCAAAAGTTAGCACAAAGAGTTGTGCCTGTAATCCATCTAAAGATTCCAAGATTGCATTGCCTATTGTAAAAGTAAAGGTAGGTAGTTTAGGAATGGATAACCATATTTCAACTCTGGCATTACTGGACCCAGGAAGCAATAGCACATTCTGTACAAAAGCATTAATTGATAAATTGGGCATTTCAGGAAAATCAGTGACACTGAATATGACCACATTAAATAAGGTTGAAGAGATAACCTTGGAAATGGTTACAGGTGGTCGAAAGAAACAAACGATAATCCTGGAGAAAGTGTATGCACTGAAAGATTTTCCTCCAAGCTTGCAAGGTGGTGTAACTTCACAAGTTGATGTAAAAAAATGGAGACACCTAGAAAGTTTAGAGCTACCAAATGTTAATGCAGAAGTAGTCAGCATAGTTATTGGCCAAGATTATCCACACTTGCTAAAACCTCAAGAAGTAAGGTCAGGAAAAGATAATGAGCCATATGCAATAAGAACTGTGCTAGGTTGGGCAATTAATGGGCCTGTAGGAGATGATCCACACAGCAAGGAAGTATTTAATAACTTAATACATACCATCCCAACATCAGAAAGTAGTCTGTCAATACAAGTTGAAAAATTTTGGGCTATTGACGGGTGTGAAGATCTGAACAAGAATACCAGTTGTATGTCCAAGGATGACAAGGAAGTACTTAGCCTCTGGGATAAGTCGGTAGTGAAAATCAATGGACATTTTCGGTTACCTATCCCATTTAAGCGTAATCCACCTGAGTTATGCAATAATAGAAGCATGGTGGATAAGCGTCAAGAATCTTTGAAGAAGAGGTTAATAAAAAATCCAGCCTTGTTAGATGAGTATAACAAGGAAATTATGAAGCTGGTTACAAAAGGGCAAGCTGAAGTTGTGCCCGATGAAGAAATTGATGCCTTTCCTGGACTTACATGGTATTTACCAATTTTCAATGTAAAGAATGAAAAGAAGCCTGAAAAGTTTCGACTGGTATTTGATTGTGCAGCAGAATTTATGGGGACATCTCTCAACAAACATGTTCTACAAGGCCCTGATTTGACAAATAAGCTGTTTGGAATACTTCAAAGATTCAGAAAGGAGAAAGTGGCAATAATGAGTGATATTGAAGCCATGTATTATCAAGTGAAAGTCACATCATCACACAGAAATGCTCTCCGATTCCTTTGGTGGACAGACGGAGATTTGTCTAAAGACCCAGAGATCTACAGGATGACAGTACATCCATTTGGAGGAATTTGGAGCCCAAGTTGTGCAACATATGCTCTCCTACACACAGCTAATGACCAAAAGGATAATTTTGATGAAAGAACATTCGAGATCGTTCATAAGAATTTTTATGTAGATGACTTGCTTACATCCACAGAAACAGAAGAAGAGGCGGTGAACCTTAGAAGAAGCATAGCCAGTATGTTGAAGACTGGAGGGTTCAAGCTTACAAAGTGGACAAGTAACAGTAAGCGTGTGCTACAAGATATACCATCAGATGAACAAGCCAAGAATGTTAAGAGTCTTGATTTGGACGAAGACTCTTTACCTGTGGAACATGCTTTAGGACTGGAATGGAATACTATTAATGATACACTAGCAATAAGAATTCAAGAGAAATGCAGACCTCAAACGAAGAGGGGATTGCTAAGTATCCTAAGTTCAGTGTATGATCCCTTGGGGTTAGTAAGTCCTTTCATACTTATTGGTAAGAAGATTTTTCAAGATGAATGTCGATTACAGAAAGGCTGGGATGATCATCTCTCTGAAGAGGGCATGAAGAGATGGACCAGGTGGTTATTGGATATGGAACATCTGAAAGACATCAACATCGAACGATGTTTTAAACCTCCTGGTTTCAATGAAGTCAGTTATCAAATCCATCATTTCTCTGATGCATCTGAATATGCTTATGGCACTGAGTTTTTTGAGGTTAGTTGACAGAAATAAAAACATTCACTGTGCTTTCCTTGCAGCCAAGTCAAGACTTGCCCCTATGAAGTCTACAACAACACCAAGACTTGAATTAGCAGCAGCTACTACAGCTGTGAAGATTGATGAAGCTTTGCATCAAGAGCTTGGCTTGGAATTGATAGAATCAACCTTTTGGACAGATAGCATGATTGTTATACAATATATCAAGAACAAATCCAAAAGGTTTAAAACTTTCGTTGCTAATCGTGTGGCATACATTCAGGGAAGCACAGATATTAAGCAATGGAGGTATATTCCTTCTAAAGAAAATCCAGCAGATGATGTATCACGTGGACTTCATGGTGAACAAATGAAGAGAAACCAACGATGGCTACAGGGGCCGGAATTTCTTTGGAAACCAGAAGAAGAATGGATACCACATTCAGATGAGAGCATAGACTTTCTGGTTGATGATATAGAAGTTAAGAAAGTACCAAAGTCTATCGCTGCAGTAAGTCAGGTTGCTGAAGATGTCACAGAGAAGTTTCTCATGAGCTTCTCAAGCTGGTTCCGCTTGAAGAAAGCTGTGGCATGGATGCGGTGATTTGGTCAGGGGCTGAAACAAGGTAAACCAACTACAGGACTCAAGTATCCTATTACACCAAGTGAGATATGTGAAGCTGAGAAGGTTATCATATACTATGTGCAGAAGGAGTATTATGCTGAAGAAATTGAAACTCTTAAAAAGGGTAGTGGACACATTCCAAAGTCAAGTACAATATACAAGCTTGACCCATTCCTAGATAATACATCTCGTCTGAGAGTAGGTGGAAGGTTACATCAGGCACCAGTCTCTGAAGAGACAAGACATCCAGTCATAGTTCCACGACAACATGAGATTGCCAAGTTAATTGCAAAAGAGTCACATGAAACGACAGGACACTCAGGTCGTGAATATACTATGGCAAAGATCAGACAAGTGTATTGGATTCCTAGAGCTCGTCCTTTAGTTAAAGAAATGATCAAAAAGTGTGTTATTTGTAACAGATACAGAGGTGTAGCTAGGACTCAAAAGATGGGAGATCTACCCGAGGATAGATTAACACCTGGAAAACCTGCTTTCACATATGTTGGAATAGACTGTTTTGGTCCTTTTTTGGTTAAAAGGGGCCGGTCAAAAGAAAAGAGGTATGGTTGCATTTTTACATGCTTAGTAACTAGAGCAATACATCTAGAAAAGTTGAACTCTTTGGAAACGGATTCTTTCATTAATGGTTTAGTAAGATTCATGTCAAGGAGAGGAGTACCTGAAAAGATAAGATCTGATAATGGTACCAAATTTGTTGGAGCACATCGGGAGCTTAAAGAGACAGCATCTGATTTGCAAAGATCTTTCAAACTTCAGAATAAGTTACTTATGAAAAACATCAAGTGGGAGTTCAATCCAC
>NW_028234404.1:34520331-34522831 GCF_977035675.1 Penaeus japonicus | reverse complement strand
GGAGAGAGAGAGAGAGAGGAGGAGAGAGAGAGGAAGAGTAGACAGACAGAGGTGGGAGAGAGAGAGGAGGGATGCGGAGAAGAGAGAGAGAGAGAGAGATTGCGAGAGAGAGAGAGAGAGAGAGGGCGGGGCGGGCAATGCAGGATATATGGTCTGTAGTTGAGAATCCGCTGCGGAACCCTGCCTGTTCCTTGGGTAGTTTTGAGTCTAATGTATCGGTGATACGGGCTGTGATGATTTTTGTAAACAGTTTTAAATCACTGAAAGGAGGCTTATAGGTCGGTAATTCTTGAAGTATTTTGTGTCCCCCTTTTTGTGTATCAAAATTATTATTGCATTTTTCCAGTATTTCGGAGTATTACCTATGCTTAGGCATCTATTAAAAAGATTGGCCAGATTGCCGCAATCTCTCCTGCATCTTGAATAAGATCTACACTAATGCCGTTTTCACCAGGTGTTTTTCCTCTTTTCATGCCTTTTTGTGCCCTATTTACTTCCTCTACTGTAATGTTTGGAACGTCTCCAATGGTTGTGTTTGTCTCCGTACGTGGTTGATCGTTTGAGTGGTATTAGTCGCGATAGAAGTCTTCTATTACTTTGATAATTTCAATTTTATTGTATGCCACCTCTCCATTGGGTTTCTTTAGTGCATACATTTGTTTTTTCCCTATTCCGAGCCTCCTCTTTGTTGCCTTAAGGCTGGTGCCGGCAAGCAGAGCTTCGTTTCTTTTCCGTATGTTAAATTTGCGTACATCCTCTTTCCTTTTCTTGTTTATCGTCTTAGTCAGCTCTACTGATTTTATCTAGTCTCTGATTGATGTTATTTTCATGTCCTTACGCGGTTTCAAAATATTTTTTGTTTCAACCAAAAGCTTACTGAACTTTTCTTTTACGTCTTTACCCCCTTTAATATCTCTCTATGTTAATATCTTCTTCGAAAGCTGAGTATTTGTTTCGGATGTTAATACTGAATTCCGTCGTCCTTTTCTTGATGTTGGTTAGATTAACGAGAGGTTTCTGTATGAGCTTATTTCGTTCCCTTCTTAGTTGTAATTTTAGTCTACTTCTGACCAGTCTATGGTCGCTACCGACATTTACTTTATTTATAACGGTTACTTCTTATACATACATACACACACACACACACACTCACACACACACACACACACACACACACACACACACACACACACACACACACATATATATATATATATATATATATATATATATATATTATATATATATATATATATTATATATATGTATGGCATGTGTATATATACATTTATATATATATATTATATTATATATAATATATATATATATATTATATATAATATATTTATGTATATATATGTATATGTTCATATATATATATTATATATATATATATATATATATATATATATGCAAATATATATGTATATATATATATATATATATATATATATACATATATATATGCGTATATATTATATATATATATATAATTATATATATATATTTATATATATATATAGTTATATATATATATATACTTATATATATTTTCTCAGTGCTGTGTATATAAATGATTTGTATCATATATATATATATTATGTATATATGTTATATATAGATATATATATATATATATTATATATATATATATATGCATATATAAATATATATATATATATATTTATATATATATATATATATATATATTTATATATATATAATATATATATATATATAATATATATATATTATATATATTAGCATATATATATGTGTGTGTGTGTGTGTGTGTGTGTGTATATGTATTATATATTATATATATATATATTATATATATATATATATATATATATATTATATATATATATGTATATATGTTTGTGTGTGTGTATGTCTGTGGTGTGTGTGTGTGAATGTTTGTATGTTTGTGTCTGTGGTGTGTGTGTGTGTGTGTGTGTGTGTGTGTGTGTGTGTGTGTGTGTGTGTGTGTGTGTGTGTGTGTGTGTGTGTGTGTGTGTGTGTGTGTGTGTGTGTGTGTGTGCATGTGTGTGTGTGTGTTGTGGATTAGACTCCTAATTAGAAAGGAACATGTTTCGAAATAACATATTTATTCTTTAATTTTTACCTTTTTAGTACTAATGGAGTACCTTTCAAAATAGACTTGCTTCACCAAGCAAATATTAATCCAATCCTCAATTCCATGCAAGTGCTTATTCAATAATTCAACAATATTTGCAACAGTTTAACCGCAGAGTAAAAATTATATAACGGACGTTACACCAAACGGATATGTTGAGTGTTATGCAAGAATATTAGAGATAATGAATCGATGGAGTTCACATAAACTGAAGCTATTTTAATATGCATTGGGTCATTATAAATTACTAACAACGTTTATACTTGAAACTAGCGTTGTGGTTAGTTGGTCATCTTCCAAATATCATTGTGAATTGATGACGGTTTTTGTATTGATAAATGATATTCACTTGGTCACTTG
>NW_028234404.1:34497916-34500416 GCF_977035675.1 Penaeus japonicus | reverse complement strand
TTAACATAAAATTACATAATATATCTTTTAGAAATAAAAGGAACTTAACATATCTACATGATTTTAAATGTAAAAGCAATAAAAATTACGTGGACTAGCCAACAAGACTTTGGCGCCAACAACCCAAACAGAATTTTCCGTCGCCAGTATCCAAAATAAAAGTCCGTTTTCAGACGCTGGTGATCTTGACAACTCCAAGCCTATATGGGTATGGAAAAGTCCTCCTCCTCCTCAGCCAGTAAAACAGCATCTCGTCCAGGGCGTCTGGAATCTCTGTCAGCGCCTCCTGCAGGAAGTTCCTCTGCATCTTCGCCTTCGTCTCTGACAGGATCCTGACGTCCTGGCGCCATGAATAACTCGGGAATCTGGGTAGGAACCCGACACAGAGGCGAGATCGGCCGAAGAGAGCTGAAGCATCAGCTCACTACACAACCAGGGCATCGGGTGCTTATAACTGCTCCCAGTGGTGGGTTACAACTGTTGCCAGCAAGCTGGTAACAACTGGCGGCAGCTGGGTGGTTACAGGCAGCAATGAAATCAGAAATTCACGTCCCAAATCAGGTTGCCAATGTTATATCTATGTGAGAAAGATGGTAGAATGCAGTAACGCATTTTAATATAGAAATGCAAATTTTATCTCCCTAGCTGGGACTCGAACCCGAGCCGTCAGATTGACAGACCCAACCCTGAAACTAATAGACCACACCACCCACTAAAAGAATTGTCTAACCAGACGCCTTACAACCGTGATGAAAATTACCTATTTGCTCATAGCAGAGCAGTTATAGCGAGGTTTTACAGACAATTCCCGTGGGCACTCGGCAGCAATGAAATCAGAAATTCAAGTCCCAAATCAGGTTACCGAGGCTATATCTACGTGGTAAGACAATTTTTAGTGGATCGTGTGGTGTATTGCTTTCAGGATATATATATATATGTATATTTATATATATATGTATATATATGTGTATGTATATACATATATATATATATACACAAACACACACACACACACACAGACACACACACACACAAACACACACACACACAAACACACACACACACACACACACAACACCTACGATATTTTCCGTAATTATATATATATATATAACACACTATATATATCATATATACATGGCATATATATATATCTCCTATATATATATATATATATAATATATTTTATATTATGCATATATATAAATATATTTAATATATAATATATATATATACCATTATATATATACACACAAACACACACACACCAACAACCCATATATATGATATATTATATATATATATATATATATATATATTATATATATATATATATATATATTTAAATGTATACTATATGTGTATATATGGTATTATATATATATATATAATAGCTATCTATATATATATATATAAGATATGTAATGTTACATATATATATGGTTAATGTATATGTATAATTTTATATATATAAATGTAATATATGTGTATATATATACATATATACATATATACCAACACCAACACACACACACACACCAACATAATATATATAAAAATATATATATATATACATATATATATGTATATATATATATATATATATAGAATATATATATATATATATATATTAATTATTTATATTACATATATATATACACACAAACACACACACACAAATATATGTATAGTATGTATATATATATATATAATATATATATATATATATATATAATATATACATACATAATATATATATATATATATATATATATATATATATATATATATATATATGTATACAGTACTGGGAAAATTAATAGACAATTTTTGGGATTCTTCACTTTTTTATCTTTAACACCTTATGTCTTCACAAATGTATTACTTACATTACCTATTTTTTGTAATAATGCAGAGAAATCTTTAATCTATATAAAATAATTGATTATATAATGATTATATTATTTTTAAATGATAAGAATCATGTTTTTGGATTGTTACTCATCTCCACACAAAATTACCTCGTCCCTCAGCCTTGTGTTCTTAAACCATTTCCACACATATCCACGTTCCCGGAATTCCTGTTTCCGGTCACTAATCATTGTTTATATTACCTAATGTGTGTACCAATGTCCCAGTATCAATTGACCCATGATTAGTGGTAGAAGTTATTAAGGATAACCTGTTGAAGCATCATGGACAGAGGAAAAGACTTGAGTCAGGCTGATTTTTCAGCAATCAAAATTTATCTACAAGAAACATCCCTCGACTGTAAAGAAATCGCTCATAAAGTTGGTGTATCATTATCTAATGTGTACAGAGTGAAAAGGAAGATTGAAAATATTGAAAATTATGAGCCAAAACGTGTTGGAAAGTGTGGAAGGAAATCCTGTACCACCCCAAGACAGGAGAGAATTCTCGTTGAAGAAAAGACTGTTCATAGTCGTCAAGACAACTAGCAGCTGACTTAGTGGGCTATGATGTACAATGTACACCCTCA
>NW_028234404.1:34460416-34462916 GCF_977035675.1 Penaeus japonicus | reverse complement strand
GCGAAAAATAGTTATATATGTGCGAATTAAATTATCATAATATATAAAATTAATAAAGAAATTAAAAAATAAAATAGTAAAATAATTTAATAATTTTAATTAATTAAATAAAAATATTTATTAAATTATAATTAATTAAAATATTGAACATAAAATTAAATACAATATAATGTAAATATAATTATTTATTAATATACAATAATTAATATATTATTAATAATTTATAATATAAATAAAAAAATATAAATTATAAAAAATATAACATAATAAAAAAATAATATATATATTTAAAAAAATAATTAATATTTAAATTTAATATAAATATATATACTTATATTTTAATAATTAAGTAAATAAAATAAATCAACTTTATATATATATTAATTAAAAAAAATTATAATAATATTATATAAATTAAAAAAATTAAATTAAAATATATAAATTAAGAATTAAGTTGTAATTAATCTATCTATTTATCTTTATATTATATAAATATATATATCTATATATATATATAAATATAATTGAGAATTATCTATGTATATATATATATATATATATATATATATGTGTATATTATATATAAATAATATATATATAATATAAATGTATATATGTATATATATATATATATTATATTGTAATTCATATATATATATATATATAGATATATATATATATATATATATATTTATATATATATAATTATATATATAATAAGAGAGGTAGGGAATTTTACCATAAAAATCACCAACATCGGCCTTGGGGCTCGAGACAAGATCCAGGAAGTGTCACGTGTATATTGTGTATGTCTTTAGTGTTTACAGACTATATTTTATTTTCTACTTAGCTTCGTTAGAAAGCAGGAGAAAGAAAAGCATGTATGTGTCGTTTTTTTATATAAAATGTAATATGTGTCAAAATTCGCTGTAATTGGCTAATGCACAATCTGGCATCCAATAGCTTGAAATCAATTACGCTATTCCCATAATGCTACTGGAATATTACCCAATCGGATCATCGGCTATTCATTCAGCCAGTTATTTATTTACATGGTGCCAGATTTCATTCAATATGAGAGGAGTATTTTTTTATTTTTCATGTCTTTCCCCTCATTCCACATGAATACAAAAGACATCAAGTACTATGTTTTTACAATATACTTTAGTCTTTTTTGGAGTTATTAAACCATCATATATCAATATTAAAATAGTTTGCGGTCGTTTTCCCTTCTCTCACTCTCTCTCTGTTTATATGTATGAATATATCGATATTAATCTATCTATCTATCTATCTATATATTCATCGATCTATATATATCTACACATACACACACACACACACACACACACACACACACACACACACACACACACACATATATATATATATATATATATATATATATATATATATTCATATATATATAAATATATATACATATATATACAAATATATATAATGACATATAATATATATATATATATAAATATATATATATATATATATATATCATATATATTTGTATAAATACAATTATGTAAACGTTTCACATCTTGCTTTTAAGATTTTTATATCGCAAAGAAAACGCAAACTATGGACTGTTAATTAAAGAAAGAAAATAGTGAAAAAGTAGCCGTGAACAAAAGGCCTTGCAATGAATATTTGTACTTTTTCTTCTTCAGCTTGTGAGACGTGCGTCCTGTATTTATTTATTTCTGAAGACGAGGCGAGGCGTTGAATGTCCGAAGCGAATGTTAGTCTGTATCGGTTTCCCTTCAGTCTTCAATTTCCTGAGGGTATGAACGGTTTTTTCACAAGTATATGCACATATATGTGTATATATATATATATATATATATATATATAATATATTATATATATATATATATATATATTCCACATTGTTGTGTCTATACCTAAACATATATACAAATATAATGCATAGATGGTCTGTCCTGCTCAAGTTTTCATTGCTTCCCTTCAACAGTTCTGACGCAGTGCCATTCAGATCGACATAAGTATATTTAAACCCACTCAACTTTAAGCTCGATCTGACCATGATTAGAAATAGGACAAGATTGACAGAAGATGAAATATGCAGCACTATCAAAAATGCAATGTTCTTTGAAGGTTTATTGCAGTTCGACCAGGGAATTATGGGTTCTCAAAACAAAGAGAGGATTATTCTCTTTCGTATAGAAGTTTTCCTTCCTTCTAGTGAAATAAGGCAGGATACTATGTATACGTACGATGTGTGTATACATACATACATATGAAATATCACCCTATAATTGAGGAATTATATATATTATTATATATACATATATATTTGTGTATAATATGTATATAAATATATATGTGGTATATATTAATAAAGGTGTATATATATATATATTATATATAGATATATATACATATATCGTATATATATATATATAGAGTGTGAGTGATTGTGTGTTTGTTGTGATAGTGATCATGTGTTGAGTGAGTGTGTGTT
>NW_028234404.1:34436832-34439332 GCF_977035675.1 Penaeus japonicus | reverse complement strand
AAAAGGATGAGAGAAGGAAAGAGGGTGAGAGGATCCAGAAGGACTCTGATACGGAAAGATACACGTTGAATTCCCTTGACAGATAACTGAATGGTCTTGAAAGACAGAATGAGATTGTATGTGTGGGAAGGGGAAGGGAAGAGAGAGAGAGAGAAAGAGAGAGAGAGAGAAAGTGAGAGAGAAAGTAAGAGAGAGAGAGAGAGAGAGAGAGAGAGAGAGAGAGAGAGAGAGAGAGAGAGAGAGAGAGAGAGAGAGAGAGAGAGAGAGAGAGAGAGAGAGATAATGCAATTGAGAGATACATGTTTCCCGAGAAGCTTCAAATTTTCGCTGCCTTATTATCATTATAATTAATATTATCATATCATAATCATTAATATTTTCATCATTATAATCATTATCATTTTCATTTCACTGTAATTGTTATCATTATCATCATTTTTATTATCACTATTAGTATTATCAGTATGTTTTCCCTGTCATTAAAACTATTATCATATCATCATCATCATCACTGCTGACATTGCTATCATTATTATCATCATTATTATTACAATTTTCTTTTTTTTTCTTATAATTACCATTATAATTGTAATTATCATTATCATTATCCTTATCATCATTATTTTCGTTACATTTATCATCAAAAATATTATTTTCAGGATCGTTATAATTATTATCATTACTGCTATTATAATTTTTATCATCATTACTATTAGATTTTTATTATCATTACAACCATTATCATTATCATCCTCCTTATTATCATCATCATTACTGCTATTACTGTTACTACCATTACTACTGGAGACTACTATTATTTTTGTTGTCATTATCATTGTTATTAAGACTGTCATTATCATTGTTATTATATTTATCATGTTTACTTGTCTTTATCAAGTTTACTGCTATTGTTAATACTATTATTGTCATTTTACTATTACTATCATCATTACTTTTATCATTAATATCCTTATCATAATTCTTATTGTTATGATTATTTCCCCTTTTTATCGTTATCGTTATTTTCATTGTTATCTATCGTTATCATTATTACCATTATTACTTTATCATAATCTAATACCATTATATTTTTTATCATTCTATAATAATCATTACCTAAATTATCATCATCAACGTAATCATTGTTATAATTACCATCACTATCATTACTCGTATCATTGTGGTAATAATTTCCACTATTAGTATTATTGTTATCATCATACTATCATTATTATTATCATTAATATCTTTTATCATCATTTCTTATTACTGTCTTTTCAGTTGTTATCAGCACGCACAATATTTGCTCTGTTGTTCAATATTAGAAGAATAAAACTTAAAACATCATTAAAGAAAAGTAGGAAAATGATAAGAAATTATGGTAGTGAAGAAAAGACAGGAAGGAAGAAAAAGAGTAAAGAAAAAAAAGGAATTGATGAAACGGGAAAAAAATATCAAAAGGAGGTTAATTGTGAAGAAAATCAAAAGAAGAAGGAGAATGGGAAAGAACATGGAAGGAAAGTAAAAAAAAACAAAAAACAAAAATACAAACAAACTAACCTACTAAACCAGAAGAAACCACGTCAAACAAAAAAAAAAACAAAGAAATTAAGAATCACAAACCTCCCTTCACCCCCCCCCCCCAAAAAAAAAAAAAAAAAAAAAAAAAAAAAAAAAAAAAAAAAAACCTGGAATCTAATTTGACCTCCTCACTATTTATCCTCAAACTAATCACACGCATTCCACAGCTCTGTCTTTCCCCGCTGCGAACCGGATAAGTGTTTCCGTTTCCGTCATAAAAGCGAGATAAAAAAGCGCTGAAGGAGGCTTTAGGACGATGTGGAGACGAAGCTGATGAGAGGAGGGTGGGGGGGGGGGAGGAGGGGGAAGAAGAGGGGGGAGGGGAAGGAGAGGGAGAGGGGGGAGTCTGTGATGGTATATAGGTGTTTTTATGTGTGTTAGGGGGTTAGGTGAAGGGAGAGCATTAACATAATTTATATCCACTGTATGTATTAACAAGAGTTTCGTCAAGGAATTGTGTACATATGTGTCTTTATACATAAATACACGCATATAAACCCACTGATTAAAACAAATAACATACATACACATGTATACACAGCGCAATTCTCAATTCGAGTGAACTAATGCCATTGTGTTGACAATCTCCCGAAAATACAACAAATAAAGAACAAATGTTTTCTTTTGTGACCGAGCATACACATGTCCTTACTTAAGAAGATACAACTTTCCTCTGAAATAAACCAACGTGTTTTTCTTCTTCCTTTTTTGTCATTAGTACGTGAGGTTAGTTCTTGTTTCTATCTTTCTCATTTTTTTTTTTTTTTTTTTTTTTTTACTTGTTTGTTTCTTCTTTGTCTCTTTTTCCTTTGATTGGTTTTATTATTTTCATTATCATTATTATCATTATCGTCACGTACCTTTTTTTTTTCTTTCTTTTTTTTTTACCTAGAAAGCATTACTTTTATTATAGTGTTTT
>NW_028234404.1:34409332-34414332 GCF_977035675.1 Penaeus japonicus | reverse complement strand
AGAGAGAGAGAGAGAGAGAGAGAGAGAGAGAGAGAGAGAGAGAGAGAGAGAGAGAGAGAGAGAGAGAGAGAGAGAGAGAGAGAGAGAGAGAGAGAGAGAAGAGAGAGAGAGAATGAGAGAGGAGAGAGAGAGAGAGAGAGAGAGAGAGAGAGAGAGAGAGAGAGAGAGAGAGAGAGAGAGAGAGAGAGAGAGAGAGAGAGAGAAAGAGAATGAGAGAAAGAGAGAGAGAGTGAGAGATAGAGATAGATAGATAGAGAGAGAGAGAGAGAGAGAAAGCATATGTAAGAATCATTATCTTTAGCTGCAAGCATGCAAGATCACACTCATGATACTGAAAGTACATGTACCAAATTATCTCGATATGCAGATGGAGTCAAAGCATTAAAGGACAAATAAAAGTTCTTCACGCCCACATTACGCCCACGTCTCCACTCACGCTACGCTCACTCCCCCATTCATGGCTTTCAATTGCACTAATTTTATTAATTTGTGCCTAAACTATTTTGATGTTTTCTTAAGGAAATTAATGTTAATAAATCGTGATGGTTTTGCTGGTGTTGACAATGAATAGAAGGATGTTAGTGATGATGATGCACACACATACACAAGCACATAGAA
This sequence comes from Penaeus japonicus, assembly GCF_977035675.1. Classification (NCBI taxonomy): domain Eukaryota; kingdom Metazoa; phylum Arthropoda; class Malacostraca; order Decapoda; family Penaeidae; genus Penaeus; species Penaeus japonicus. The sequence continues at coordinate 34,413,714 of NW_028234404.1, read as the reverse complement.
ACACACACACACATACACAAACACATACACACAAGCACACACACATAGAAACACATACACACATACACAAACACACACACACATACACAGACAAAAGAAAAAAACATACACACACAAACACAAATAGACACATACAACGAAAGCGATGTATCTTCTTTGTCTTTCGGCTTATCCCTGTATCAGGGGTCGCCACAGCGCGTCAACTTCCTCCATTACTTTCTATCTTGTGTGTCCTCTTCCGCAGCACCCACTTGCATCATATCTTCTCTGATGTTGTCCAAAAATCGCCTTTTCGGTCTGCCTTTACGTCTCTTTCCTTGTGGTGCCATCTGCAACATTCTTCGGCCAACGAAGTTCTCTTCCCTTCTCTTCCCAAACCATCTCAGTCTACACTCTCTTAACTTCTCCCCAAGCCTCCTTGTAGCTAGCATGTCCCTCACTGTCTCATTCCTTGTTCTGTTTTTTCCGTATAAGACCCAGAGTGAATCTCAACGTTCGCATCTCTGCCACCTCCATCTTTGTCTCTTGTAACTTTGTTATTGGCAATTGTTATTGTCTCCATGCCATATAACATTGCTGGTCTTACACACGTCCTATAGATTTTCCCCTTCACTCCTATTGGCATGTTCCTGTCACACAAAACTCCCGTCACTTTTCTCCACCCATTCCAGACTGCCTGCACTCGCTTTTTAACTACAGTATTGCTAGATCCTTCACAGTCTACTGTTGAACCTAGATACTTAAATTCACTCACTTTCTTGATCTCTTTCCCTTACATTTTAACTCACTATACATACACTCACTATACATATCTTGCACCACCCTTACATACACTTCTGGTATCGATGACCCCCGTATGCAGTGCCACAGTTCTTCCCTTTGTTACTCTATCATATGCCTTCTCCAGATCAATAAATACACAATCCAGTTGCTTTTGTCCCTCTCTGTACTTCTCCATCAACATTCGCAGTGCAAAGATGGCATCTGTGGTACTTCTCCCTGGCATAAAACCAAACTGTTCATCACAGATTCTGCATCTTTTTCAGTGCCTTGTTTACCTCGTCCTGTGTTATTCCTGCTACCATTACTTCTGCCATCACCCCATTTTCAACATTCATCAGGCCTTCAAAGTAGTCTTTCCATCTCTGCAGCACCTCCTCCTCGGTGGTCAACACTCTATCCTCAGCGTCCTTTATCAGCCTAATTTGTTGTACGTCCATCCCTCTGCTTTGCCACTATATACACCATGTTTTCCTCTCCTTCGTATCCAGCTTCTCATATATCTCACTCGCTCCTTTCTTTGCTTTCGCTACTGCCATCTTTGCTTTGTTGTTTACTTCCTTGTACAAAAACTTGCTTCTCAGATCTTTTCTTTTGTGCCACTCTTTCCATGCCTTTTTCATTCTCGCAATAGCTTCCTGTACTTCTTCGTTCCAACACCATGTTTCCTTGTCCTCCTTCTTTTTCCCAGTTGTCACACCAAGCAATTCCTTTTTTTGTTTCCCACAATACATTCGATAAGTCTACCCAGGTGTTGTCTTCCTCCCACTTCATCTTCTGGTCTACCTCCAGTTTAAATTTTGCTCCACAGTCTTTTTCTCGCAGTCTCCACCACTTGATTCTAGGTTCTACCTTTACCTCTCTTCTCCTTCGCCTCATCAGCCTCATTTTCCCAATGACTACATGGTGTTGTTTTGCCACGCTTTTCCCTGGAATGACCTTACAATCTCTGCTTTCCTTCAAATGCATTCTGCGGCACAGGGTGTAGTCAATCTGAGTATTCCTGCCATGTCTGTGCGATGGGCAAAGTCTACAATAGTTTGACCCTCATTATTACGTGCACCATACCCATACTTTCCTATCACTCTCTCGTCTCCACTGTTTCCCTCACCAACATGTCCGTCAAAATCCGCACCAATTATGAGTCTTTACTCCTTTGGAATCAACTCAACAGCTTCATCTAGCTTCTCCCAAAACTTCTCTTTCTCTTCTCTGTCACTTCCCATCTGTGGGGCATAGGGATTCACCACTTTTAGCAGAACACCATCTATCTCCAGCTTCAGACTCATCATTCTGTCTGTTATCCTTCTCACCTCCAACACACCATTTGTGTGCATTCCTGTCACCACCACACCGACACCATTCCTCGCTCCATTCTCCCCATGGTAGTATAGCTTGTAACCAGCACTCAGATCCCTCGCCTTACTCCCTTTCCACTTTGTCTCCTGTAAGCACAAAACATCCAGTTTTCTCATCTCCATCATGTCCACCATCTCTCTCCTGTCATTATTCCCACATTCAGTGTACTTATCCTCACATCTACCTCTTTCTTCATCTCTCTCTTTCTTCTAACACAGTTTCCACCTCTCCTGTTCTTTCTTGGTTGGCTAACAGTCGCATATTTTCCACTGCTATCCTGCTTGCCCACAGCAACAGTGGCGGCCGTTTTTATCCTGGGCCCCGACCGATCCAGGGGTCCCCCCTTCCTGGCCTCCCCCCCCCCCACCTCCCCCCGGGATTTGCCCCTCTGCTGGATCCCCCGCCCCTGGACCCCTGATTCATTAACATACGATGGTAAGGCATTTACCAGCAGTCAATTACCAGCGCGTTTCCCAGTCATGGCAAAGGGGGATTTATCAAGCGATGATAAGTCGCCTGGTAAGGGTAAATCGACTTTATCACTGTAATTTGATGGTAACTCTGGTAAATTGATTCCGCCAATCAACAAGCGCCTAACATGATTCTTTAGGCTCCTTTGACCAATCCCGTTACATGTAAACAAAACCTGATCCAACAGCGAGATATTTTTGTTTCAAGAAAGAAATGATAAACATGTCTTTTGTACTAAATTATTTCTATATAAATTAATTTCCTTGAAAGCTTATTCTGTTGCATGATCTTATGGGTCATATATAATGTAATGGTTTTCAAAAACATACTATTTTTCTTTTTTATAGATTGCAGTCAAAAGAAAAGAAGCAATGACTCCATGCAATGGTGGTTTTATTTGTATCAACGTTTTCCAAAAAGAAATGCCACCAAACTCTTCAAATGAATAAGATTATGAATAATTGTATGTAAATTTATGCAAACAAAAATAATTTATATATTTATATGTTTACTGTTTTTTCAACTATGTCAGTAAAATAAAATGTTTGAATTTTTCAAATAATTAATTCCATGTATTATTTTCCGTTATTGTAGGCCTATGACGAGGTTGCATGAACATTATTCTTGCTTATTCCCTGTGAATTTTATTCATTTTTGTCATGTTCATATGAAAAAGAACAGTTGCCATCATTCTGATCATAATAGGTGTATTTCAAAACTAAAGTGTTGCTTTAAATGTTGATTTTTGCTGAGATAAAGCCTGAGGAGTGAGTCGTCGCTGTAGTTGCCAGTGGACATACCAGTGCTCCAACCACTGGTGAATCTAGCATTGTATTCTATCATGGTAAGTTGTTCATTAAATCTTTGATTACCGATGCGATGCGGTCTGTTACCATCATAATTGTAGTTACAGCGTATTTATCATGGTAAGTGCAAAAAATTAATGAATGCCCCCGTCCAGCCCCAGTATGGTATTCTGTTGGTTTTTCATTTTTTCTTTTTCACTTCGCGCATCATTAATTTGGCTAGTTTTTATTATTATTTACCTTCATTACCGTTTAACGATATTTTAATACGCCGCTTGCCTGCTGTTGCAACCCTCTACATTTCTCCGGGCTTGGGACCGGCACCAACTCGCAGTGGCTTCTACGTACGGTGGCTACCTTACAGCGAAAGCGATATATATATAAAGCAAAAAAAAAAAAAAAAAAAAAAAAAAAAAAAAAAAAAAAAAAAGAGCACAGAAAGAGAGAAAGAGAGAGAGAAAGAGAGAGAGAGAGAGAGAGACCAAGGAACGAAAAGAGTTTTAATCTTACCTTTTCACATGTAATCAGTTCGGACTACGCCACCCCCCTCCCCCCGAACACTCCAACATCTGACACGAACAAACAAATATATCAAACCCACTCTGCACTCAAAAAGCAAAGCAACACTAAATTCTCCCACACAAAACGCTCCCTAATTTACCCCCCCCCCCTAGACTGCTCACTCCACCTGCTAATTCAAAAGGCCAGCGACCTCACGCACACACAAACATCCCGACACTTGAAGCCGGAGAATAGAATTTGAACCTATGGCATCATCACGTCAGAGACACACAATAGAACCCTTTTGGCGGAGGGTTTCCGAGCTCTTTCAGCGCGCGCACAATGAACTGTTATAAAGTCTATAGCAATTTGCCACAATACAAAGGCGGTCGGCGAGACGAGTGGCTTCTTCGGGAGATCTTACACGATTACTTTATATTTGTAGCGAGACAGAAGAGGGGGGGG
>NW_028234404.1:34399475-34404475 GCF_977035675.1 Penaeus japonicus | reverse complement strand
CAATGCAACTCGCCTGTAGGTGATGCAATAGCACGCTCCCAGGGTTACTAGCAACATACACATTCCGGCGACGGTAACGTATACGGGATAAACGTAGGTTGCGTGGAACGGGCTGAGCGGGGTAAATGCATCAAGCTGTTGCAAAGTAGGCATCTGTTGAAAGGTTATACTAGGAAGAGAAATGTTATAGGATGGCAATGATACCGACATGGGCTGCAGGTAGGAGGTATTCATTGCAATCTTCCTTGTGTAGGTATGGGTTGCTGGAATAAATAAGGATAATGAAGTCAGTTCACATGAGGCTGGAAGAACAAAAGTACCTTGTAGAACAACATCAGGGTTATGCTTGTTACACATAACGGTAGTTGTAGTAGCAGAGAGACCTGAAATTGTGAGGTAAGATTTTAGAGTAGAGTAGAACTGAATTCGTTGCCTTAGAGGAAAAAGAGAGGCTTAACATTAGTAGAGGAGATATTGTGGAGAATAGGGCGTAAGTCATGTGGAGTAATGAGACTGGGAAGCACTTCGCCTGCTGTTGCTGAAATCAACGAGTTGGTTATTGAGTTAATAAAGTAGCCAGGCCGGAGAAATCAGCAATCGGCTGAAGCGAAATTTTGATTTCCACATTGTTTGTTACTGGTAAGACTAGCCCATGGTCCTCAACGAAGGCTCCTGGTACTGCGCGAAGCCTAGGGGGTAGGGCATGGCGGTCGGCAGACGCCAATGCGAAGAATGATAAGCCCAAGAGGAGTAAGGTCTGGAAGATAAAATTCAATTAGTGTTCGTCGGCCGGGGGAGAATAGTACTTGTGAGCAAGCTTTAGGACGTCGAAATGAGACCAAGATTGTTCACCTGACTGTATGCATTTAATGTAGGCCTTGTTGTTCTTTACACTAATTACTCTAAATGGACCTTCAAATCTAGGAGCAAGCTTTGACTTAATATTGAGTGGTTGGTTGACTTTTCTAAATACTAATGCTCCAACTTCAATGTACTTGTGGCGGGCCACTTTGTGTTGAAATGACAGTATTTTATCTCTGGAATTAGTCAAATGCTTCTTTGTGATCTGAAAGATGAACTTGTTTCTATTTAGAAGGTACTCAGCATAGTTATCATTATATGAAGGAACTTGGCCTTCATCAAAGAGGTCATAGGGTAGTCTTTTATCCATTCCATATAAAAGAAAATGTGGGGTATCACCTAAGGAAGAATGGAATGTACTATTAATACAAGACTGGATTGTCAATAGTGATTCATCCCATGTGTCCGATGTCGCATCAACGAGCGATCTCATTAATGAGAGGATGGAGGAGTTGAGCCTTTCTGTAATACCATTACTTTGTGGGCGGTAAGGGAGAATGTTAACACGAGTTACATTCATGATATCACATAACTTATCCATGACTTTGTTATGAAATTCAGTCCCGTTATCAGTTGAAAAATACATGGGGGCTGAATGTCTATGACAGAAGTCGTGAAAAGCATGTGCAACAACATTTGCTGTTTTGTTGGGGACGGGGACGAGTTCACAAAAACGAGTGAAGTTATCAATGAAGACTAAAATATAACGATTACCATTGCGAGAAGGTAGAAAACCTGACAATGTGTCGCAAGAGACTTTCTGGAAAGGAAAGTCTGGAATGTCATATTTCAATGCAGGGGCTGGGTCATTGGTGTTTCCTTTGTAATAAGGACATTGCTTACAAGACTGAACATGCTTAGCAACTTTGCTAATAAGGTGTGGGAAGAAGAAGCGTTGCTGAGCTAAGTGAATTGCCTTATACTTACCACAGTGTGCAGCTTCTTTCGACTCATGGAAAAGAGGAAGGATTCGACCTTCAAGGGATTCAGGAATAACTACAAGCTTACGAGATGCCTTAAGCTTTCTTGTCCTATATCGAGACTTGTAGCAAAGTAGACCGTTAGCATCGAGGTAAAGTTGACTTACTCGAACATGTCTGCTAGGGGGAGGTCTTTCATTCCTTTCTAAAGCTTGAATTAAGGGGCCGTACAGATTATCATTACGTTGCGCTATCCGGATCTCGTCCTCCGTGGGTGGGTCCATGGGAGGTACGGCTGGGGCAGCCAAGACCGGGGCGGTAACAGAATGAATGGGGTCGGAACGGCGATCATTAACATGTGCAGACCGGATCTCGTCCTTCGAAGAATCCTCAACGGTAGGAGCGGCAGTATTTGCCAAGATCGGTGCAATGTCATAGAATTTCACCTTGCGGGAGGCAAAGGTGGGCGAGGAGCTAGATTCAGGCAGGTTGTGAGCGTCAGAGAGGGGAGCGCGTGATAGCGCGTCGGCAACGACATTTTGTTTCCCGGGTAAATAAACAATGGTGACGTCAAACTCTGCAAGAATTTCAATTGCGCGGGCGCGTCGTCCATGAGGGTCCCTACCCTTAAATATGGACGTGAGGGGGGAATGATCAGTGTGCACTTCTATCTGATATCCCAAGATTAGCTCTCGAAAATGACGGAGGGCCCATGTGATACTGAGTAATTCACGGTCCGTCGTGTGATAGCGTTTCTCCGCTGAATTGAGGGCGCGACTTGCAAAAGCAATGGGCTGCGTCTTTCCAGAATGGCCATGTTTCTGGTGGAGTACTGCTCCGAGCCCGAGGTTTGAGGCATCAGTGGTGAGGACAAAAGGCAAACTGAAATCGGGGAAGGCTAAGAGTGGAGCCTTAATTAGTCGCGATTTAAGAGTTGTAAATGCGGCTTTTTCCTCGTCTGTCACTGCCAAGGAGTTATCCTTTTTAAGGAGATGGTTAAGCGGTGTCGCGATGGACCCGTAACTTGAATGAACGGCCTGTTAAAACCTGAAAGGCCTAAATGACTTCAATTCCTTCTGGTTCTTAGGTGTTGGAAAGTCGGCAATGGCTTTAACTTTTGAATCATTAGGTGCAATACCTTTAGATGACAAGGTATGGCCTAAGAATTCTAACTTAGACTTGAAGAACTGACATTTGCTAGGTTGAATACATAATCCTGCAGTTGATAGCCTATTGAAAACCTGACGCAATTTCTTCTCGTGTTCAGAGAGGGAGGGTGAACAAATTAAAATATCATCTAAATACACGAGGACCTGATCATTAATTAATCCTGATAGTACAAGTGACATTAATCTGCTAAATGTGAGAGGGGAATTGCGAAGTCCAAAAGGGCATACTAAAAATTCAAAGTGTCCCATATGAGTCGAGAAAGCCGTATATGGCACGCTTTCAGGAGCCATAGGAACTTGCAGGAAGCCTTTAGCAAGGTCAATAGTTGAAAAAATCTTATTATTAGAGCCAATGTCTTGCAACAACAATCTAAGATTAGGAATTGGGAATGGTTCTGGCACTGTTACTTTATTCAACTTGCGATAGTCGTCCACTGCGCGGAAAGTATTATCCTTCTTTGGAACAAGGAGGAGGGGAGAGGCCAGGGTGAATTGCTTGGTTGAATAGATTCATGTCTAACATTGTTTGGAACTTCCTTTTGCAAGGCTTGTCGCTTCGGATTAGGCATCTTATAACTAGGTATGTACGATGGATTAGCATCAGGTTCGAGGGTAATGGAGTGTTGAAGCAATGTTGTTTTTCTGATAGGAAAGTCCTTGGTAGGGAATTCTTTAAATAAGTTATTCAAAATATCATATCCTTCATGAAAATCTTAATTTTGCTTCAGAACATGATCAGAGCTCTGCTCATCAGGGGAAGATGATGTTGCAGAAAAAACAGGGGAGGGAACAGGTAAATCAAATTCGCAGATAGGCAAGTCTGTGAATTCATAAGATATTACAGGTACACCAGCGTTAATAGTCAATGGGGCCGGGGTAAGATTAAATACATGTACCTGACATCTATTATCAGTGATATTATACAAGGAAGGTAATGTTGCACAACCTTTTACTCGTATATTATCAGGTAATATCAAAGCAGTACCTTTGCCGAAGACAAGAAACGTCTATCAGTAGATCATGAAATGCCGGGATAGTAGTGGTAGCACTAGTATAAATTTAGGAGCATTATCATTAGCGGTCCAAGATTTCGCACAGTCGTAACGTGTTTTGCGCGCGAAGGTTTGCGTGATGCGGGTGCGCGCGCAGCGAGAGGAGAGGTGAAGCGAGGGCGGGTGGGAGGGGTAGGGTGGTGGTGGGGAGGAGAGGATGGAAAGTGAGGTGTAGACATGGTGTGACTATGGTCATGTGTGACTTCATATATTGCCATTGCGGGTGTGAAAGGGTCGGCATGCGTCCATAGGCAAGAGGGAGTCCTTAATAGGTAATTTGACCATTAAAAGTAATGCTATTACTCTGAGGATGGAGGGAAATACCTGTACGGTATAAGAAATCATGACCCAACAAGAGGTGTCCGGGGGTAAAATTAGATTCTACAACGACAAACTTGTGAGCAAAAATTTCACTACCAAGAGAAATGTTAAGGACTTTGCTGCCTAAAGCTGATACCTTATCACCTGTTATCCCGCAAATGGTGGTTTGACTCGGTTGCAAATCTAATGATAATTCAAAATTCCGCAAGGTATTCAACGAGACCACAGAACAAGAAGATCCGGTGTCTAAGAAGAAATACGCAGGCTTGTCATTCAATATGGATGGAAGCAATGGCGGCTGAGTGATATCATTAGGGATGCAACTAGTCGAGACAATGTGGTGTGTTACCGGTATTGTGCTTGTAGTGTCGCCGTGTCTGGGTGTTTTTGGCTTTTCCCTAAAAAATGGCGGTTTGCTTGGCGTTGCTGGAGCAATTTGTAAGTTTGATCCACCTGGTCAGGGAACGCCGAGCAGTGAGGCCAAGGGTGTGAGCGCGTGCCGTGATAAGGACAGTACGGTGTCGAATAACATGAGTCGGCACCGTGACCTTTCGCACAACAATTAAAACACTGATCTCTGTCTGGTGCCCAATTCGTGACACAAGGTTGTTTACGTCTGGGTACATGAGGTGAGTTAGATGCTGGGGGAAAGCGAGTTTTATGTCCCGCATTAGATC
>NW_028234404.1:34351975-34359475 GCF_977035675.1 Penaeus japonicus | reverse complement strand
CTCTCTCTCTCTCTCTCTCTCTCTCTCTCTCTCTCTCTCTCTCTCTCTCTCTCTCTCTCTCTCTCTCTCTCTCTCTCTCTCTCTCTCTCTCTCTCTCTCTCTCTCTCTCTCTCTCTCTCTTTCTCTCTCTCCCTCTCTCACTCTCTGTCTCTTTCTCTTATTAGTTTCTCTCGTTCTTATATTTTTTCTGTATTTCCTATCTAATAACCATATCAATTAAATATGTCATCATATATATGTTAATGTAAAATAATCATTTTTATGATAGATCCTTTATAATTCGGTTTATCACTTTCGTTATTAATTTATTTCTTCATGTATACACTTTGTTGAGTGAGTTATTCCTGTTCCTCGGAGCAAGAACATGTTGTCTGATAGTTCTCTCTTTTTTTACGAGTCAAGATTTTTCTGTGTTTTAGTGGAGCTGTACTTTCATTTCATTTATATGTATCTCTCTCTCTCTCTCTCTCTCTCTCTCTCTCTCTCTCTCTCTCTCTCTCTCTCTCTCTCTCTCTCTCTCTCTCTCTCTCTCTCTCTCTCTCTCTCTCTCTCTCTCTCTGTGTGTGTTTGTGTGTGTGAGTTGCATATTGCTGCATTTTTTTGTAGTTTCACTTTCTCTTTCGTTTATTTGGAACTGTTGCTACAAATTTCCAATTCTTTTTGATGTATATACGTTTACAATAACTGGCCTTCAAAGCAGAAAAATGACAGACATATCCCATGAATTAATTAAGCTAATTGACCCTACTTTCTGTTTACTAATTAAATTCCAATTATTTTCCACTTCCCTATTTGATGAGTTTTCTTCCGTTGATTTTCTAATTCGTATTTTTGTTTTTTCGTTATTCGTTTTAACGAATTTCTCTCTTTTTCATCTCCTCTTTTCACATTCCCTTAACTCACCTTATTCATAATGATTCGCTCAGATTTCACTTCTTTACTCACGTTCCACCTTCATCAAAGCCCCATCCTCTCCCTTACGAACTTTTTTTTTTTTTTTTATCCTAGATTTATTCAGATACATTTCCCAATTAGGATACGAGTATGGGATAGGGTCTTCCTATTTGGGTCTTCCTATTTGGGTCTTCCTATTTGGTTCTTCCTATTTGGTTCTTCCTATTTGGTTCTTCCTATTTGGTTCTTCCTATTTGGTTCTTCCTATTTGGGTCTTCCTATTTGGTTCTTCCTATTTGGGTCTTCCTATTTGGGTCTTCCTATTTGGGTCTTCCTATTTGGTTCTTCCTATTTGGTTCTTCCTATTTGGTTCTTCCTATTTGGTTCTTCCTATTTGGGTCTTCCTATTTGGTTCTTCCTATTTGGTTCTTTCTATTTGGTTCTTCCTATTTGGTTCTTCCTATTTGGTTCTTCCTATTTGGTTCTTCCTATTTGGTTCTTCCTATTTGGGTCTTCCTATTTGGTTCTTCCTATTTGGGTCTTCCTATTTGGGTCTTCCTATTTGGTTCTTCCTATTTGGTTCTTCCTATTTGGTTCTTTCTATTTGGTTCTTTCTATTTGGTTCTTCCTATTTGGTTCTTTCTATTTGGTTCTTCCTATTTGGGTCTTCCTATTTGGTTCTTCCTATTTGGGTCTTCCTATTTGGTTCTTCCTATTTGGGTCTTCCTATTTGGTTCTTCCTATTTGGTTCTTCCTATTTGGTTCTTCCTATTTGGTTCTTCCTATTTGGTTCTTCCTATTTGGTTCTTCCTATTTGGTTCTTCCTATTTGGTTCTTCCTATTTGGTTCTTCCTATTTGGGTCTTCCTATTTGGTTCTTCCTATTTGGTTCTTCCTATTTGGGTCTTCCTATTTGGGTCTTCCTATTTGGTTCTTCCTATTTGGGTCTTCCTATTTGGTTCTTCCTATTTGGTTCTTCCTATTTGGTTCTTCCTATTTGGTTCTTCCTATTTGGTTCTTCCTATTTGGTTCTTCCTATTTGGTTCTTCCTATTTGGTTCTTCCTATTTGGTTCTTCCTATTTGGGTTTTTCTTTTTTGGTTCTTCCTATTTGGTTCTTCCTATTTGGTTCTTCCTATTTGGTTCTTCCTATTTGGTTCTTCCTATTTGGTTCTTCCTATTTGGTTCTTCCTATTTGGTTCTTCCTATTTGGTTCTTCCTATTTGGTTCTTCCTATTTGGTTCTTCCTATTTGGGTCTTCCTATTTGGGTCTTCCTATTTGGTTCTTCCTATTTGGTTCTTCCTATTTGGTTCTTCCTATTTGGTTCTTCCTATTTGGTTCTTCCTATTTGGTTCTTCCTATTTGGGTCTTCCTATTTGGGTCTTCCTATTTGGTCTTCCTATTGGTCTTCCTATTTGGGTCTTCCTATTTGGTTCTTCCTATTGGTCTTCCTATTGGTCTTCCTATTTGGTTCTTCCTATTTGGGTCTTCCTATTTGGTTCTTCCTATTTGTTTCCTATTTGGGTCTTCCTATTTGGGTCTTCTATTTGGGTCTTCTATTTGGTCTTCCTATTTGGTTCTTCCTATTGGTTCTTCCTATTTGGGTCTTCCTATTTGGGTCTTTTCTATTAGGGGCTCCTATTTGGGTCTTCCTATTTGGTTCTTCCTATTTGGGTCTTCCTATTTGGGTCTTCCTATTTGGGTCTTCCTATTTGGTTCTTACTATTTGGTTCTTCCTATTTGGTTCTTCCTATTTGGGTCTTCCTATTTGGTTCTTCCTATTTGGTTCTTCCTATTTGGGTCTTCCTATTTGGTTCTTCCTATTTGGTTCTTCCTATTTGGTTCTTCCTATTTGGGTCTTCCTATTTGGGTCTTCCTATTTCCCTTCCTCAAATGCACACATAAAAGATGCACTGGAGAGGCTAATGTATATTATACGCAGACACGGACACTCATGCTAATGTATGCTGTAGTACAACGGATGAGTGAGAGAGAGAGAGAGAGAGAGAGAGAGAGAGAGAGAGAGAGAGAGAGAGAGAGAGAGAGAGAGAGAGAGAAAGAGAGAGAGAGAGAGAAAGAGGGGTTAGGACGGGATAGAAAGGGAGAAGGGTAAAAAGAGGGGAGTGGAGAGATAAATAATGACTGAGGGGGAAGGGTAAGACAAGAAAAGAAAGATACAGGGAGGGACGAGAAGGATGGAGAGGAGAAGGGGAATGGGAGTGAAAGTATGAGGAAAGGGGATGAGGATTGATAAAGAGAGAAAGAAAGAAAGAGAGAAAGAGAGAGAGAGAGAGAGAGAGAGAGAGAGAGAGAGAGAGAGAGAGAGACTAAAAAGATATATGAAAAGGGAAGAGTCTGATAAAGCAGTAGATAGATAGAAAGATGAATAGATAGATAGATAGGGAGGCAAAAAGGACACACATTCTAAAAGCTTTTACCTGATTGACAACAGCCAAAGGAAAGATAAAAGAACAAAAGAAAAAGTGTTCCGCGCTTAAAAGAAGGCCGTAACAAGCATTACATTCACCACAAGCACATGCAATCAGGCAAGCGCGGGAGATACGAGAGGCAGTCAGGCTCACATATCCATAAAGAGGAAGCTTGAAAGCGCGTCCAAGCACTCCTCCCGACCTCCTCCACCCCATTCCCCTACCCCCCCCCTCTCCCCCCCTCTTCCTTTCCTCCATCCACACGTGTAAGCACAACGCCACTCACTTCCCTCCCCTTGCCTCTTCTCCTCTCCCCCCTTCCCCCCTTCGTCTCCCATGCAAGGACTCCTCTTCACCTCTCCCTTTTGCCTTTCTCTTACCGTCCCCTCTCCCCCCACACCTCCCCCCTAGCCCATCTACCCCCCCTCCCCTCCCCTCCCCCGTCTTAACGCTGCCCCCTCCTACCTCTCCTTCTCCTCCCACCCACCCACCCACCCTCCTTATGCAAGCATTCTTCCCAATCTCATTCATTCCACCTCCCCTCTACACCCACTCTCTTATCCCCTACACACCCCTCCCTCTTGCAAGCAAGCATCCCATCTCCCTCTTCCTCGAACATCCCTTCACAGCTCCCCCTTACCCCCTTACCCCCTCTTCCTCCCCCCTCGAACATCCTTTTACAGCTCCCCCTTACTCCCTCTTCTTTCCCCCTCCCCCTCCCCCCTCCTCCCATCCCCAACCCGCCTACACTTCCTTTTACACCCCCTCCCCCTCCCCCTACCCCTCCCATTTACTCTGGAGGTCGCTCTGCCGACGAGATGCTGTTTTCACTAACGGTCTGTTCTGCTGATTGTCCTCCCAGCCAGGACATTCTCTCGGATCCGGGAAGGGGGCATGGGAGAGAGAAAGAAAAAGAGAGAGAGAGAGAGAAAGAGAGAGAGAGAGAGAGAGAGAGAGAGAGAGAGAGAGAGAGAGAGAGAGAGAGAGAGAGAGAGAGAGAGAGAGAGAGAGAGAGAGAGAGAGAGAGAGAGAGAGAGAGAGAGAGAGAGAGAGAGAGAGAGGGAAAGAGAAAGAGAGAGAGAGGAAGAGAGAGAGAGAGAGAGAGAGAGAGAGAGAGAGAGAGAGAGAGAGAGAGAAAGAGAAAGAGAAAGAGAGAGAGAGAGAGAGAGAGAGAGAGAAACAGAGAGAGAGAGAGAGAGAGAAGAGGGGAATGAAAAGAGAGAGAGAGAGAGAGAGATGGAGGTGAGAAATAGAGAGAGACAGAGACAGAGACAGAGACAGAGACAGAGACAGAGACAGAGACAGAGACAGAGACAGAGACTTTGAATCTTGGAAATAAAGGAAATCTGTGAATAAAGGTACAGAGGAAAAGGAGGAGCGACAAGAGAAAGAGAGAGGGACGAGATTAACGTAGAAAATGAGAGAGAGAGAAAGAAAAAGATACAGGGATCTGGGAATAAAGAAAGTGAGAGGGAAGGGGAAAGTAACACGAGGAAGAGATGGGAGGGAGACAGAGAGTGAAGAGATGGATTTTTCCGGGATTATTTTTGCTTTTGTGAAGGATAAAAAGAAAAAATGATAAAGAAAGGGAAAGAGATAAGAGAAAATTTGTGAATAAAAAAAAAATATGTTATGATATCAACTAATTAAGCCTACTAAAAATGAAATGAGAATGTATGATAATGACATTTAAGGAAATAGACGAAATTACCCGACAATGAATGTAACGATAGAGCATGATTGAAAGACCTAAATGATTACAAGAAGAGGGAATTCCGAAGCAGGTCCATTTGCTATCACGAATCACACTAGCAAAGAATCTTTCAATTGCATCCAACAATCAATTGCATTCAGCTCACAAGAAAAGTCTAATTTGCTGGTACTTCGACCATGACTAATTCACCCAGATAATGGCACTGGCAACATAAAGACAACACAAGAAACACAACAAACAAACCAGAATAAACTAAGCGATAAAAAAAAATGATAAACAGACAATTAAATAAGAAATTAATCGATTAATAAATGATGGACATACAACCATGAAAACTAATTAATCATTCAGACTTCGGCAATTGAAATATCTTTTTAATGAAGATAAACATGCTGCAGATTTTTCTGCTTATAATCACTTCATTTTTCGTTTTATAAACTGTTAATTATTAGCTTATGATTTGATTTATTTATTCACCATATATATATATATATATATATATATATATATATATATATATATATATATATATATATATATATATATATATATATATATATATATATATATATATATATATATATATATATGGTGTGTGTTGTGTGGTGTGTGTGTTGTGTGTGTGTGTGTGTGTGTGTGGTGTGTGTGTGTGTGTGTGTGTGTGTGTGTGTGTGTGTGCGTGTGTCTGTGTGTCTGTGTGTGTGTGTGTGTGTGTGTGTGTGTGTGTGTGTGTGTGTGTGTGTGTGTGTATGTGTGTGTGTGGGTGGGTGGGTGGGTGGGAGTGTATGTATATGTGTGTGTGTGTTTATAATTATAGATAGGTAGATAGATAGATATATTTCTTTGTTCAAATTCGCCCTTCACTGTCTCATTAGCAGCTTCCTTGTGTGAATGTAATAATTGTGTCAGATACAAGGAATTTTGTGTATGCATGTATGTGGGCGTTTGTGTGTGCGTACGTGAGTGTGTTAGATACTTGAAGTTTTGTATATGTGTGTCTGATATCAAATGCACACACCCACACACATGCAAAAACATATACGCACACAAACACACCCAGCGAAATTCAATTACAGGTCATGCGCCATATGTATATATTTGTTTAATCTACATCTCTGTGTGTTTTGAAAAATATAATGTCATCTCCGTGTTCCACTGGGTTCCCCTCGGGAAATTTCCTAACATTTGACTGTATACTGAGCTAATTTTTTCATTTTGTTGTGTATTACCTTTTTTTCCGCTCAAAATAGAGCCATTTTCTCAGTGTCCCCCTGATGTTACTCTGACTGAAAACATAAGGTAAAGCTAGTTGTTATTTTTAGTGTTTTTTGTGTATTCCATTTTGTACGCGCGGGCAAGTGTGTGTGTGTATATATGTGTGTGTGTGTGTGTGTGTGTGTGTGTGTGTGTGTGTGTGTGTGTGTGTGTGTGTGTGTGCATATACTTTGTGAATATGCATGTTGAAATGTGTGATTATATTTCCTCGTTTATGTTCGTTTTCAGTTTTCTGTGCATACATTTGTATTACAGCATCCTATACGTTCCCATTTGTGCGCACATGTGAACATTCCGCGTATGTGTGTATATGTGACCTTTAATGACCTGACCTCAACCTGGTAAGTCTATGGAGAGTTACATCCTTTCGTTACAGCTTAATGCTTAATCTCATCTCTTAATTTCTTTTATTACTAAACCGAGGGGGAAGGGAGAGCGAAAGAAAAA
This sequence comes from Penaeus japonicus, assembly GCF_977035675.1. Taxonomy (NCBI): domain Eukaryota; kingdom Metazoa; phylum Arthropoda; class Malacostraca; order Decapoda; family Penaeidae; genus Penaeus; species Penaeus japonicus. The sequence goes on along the minus strand of NW_028234404.1, from coordinate 34,352,717 downwards.
TGAGAGAGAGAGAGGATTACAGAATATAGGAAAAAGTTTGGAGATAAAGCCGGTGGAGATAGAGATAAAGAGGAAGGGAGAGAGAAAGAGAAAGAGAGCGAGAGGGAGAGAGAAAGAGAAAGAAAGCGAGAGGGAGAGACAAAGAGAAAGAAAGCGAGAGGGAGAGAGAAAGAGAAAGAGAAAGAGAGCGAGAGGGAGAGAGAAAGAGAAAGAGAGCGAGAGGGAGAGAGAAAGAGAAAGAAAGCGAGAGGGAGAGAGAAAGAGAGCGAGAGGGAGAGAGAAAGAGAAAGAAAGCGAGAGGGAGAGAGAAAGAGAAAGAAAGCGAGAGGGAGAGAGAAGGGGATCGGGATAAAGGAAGATAGGTAGATATCTAGATAGATACATCGATAGATATAAAGACAGATGGAAAGAAAAAAAAAGAGAGAGGAGAAAGTGAAAAAATAGAAAACCATAGTTTACAGAAAAGGAAAAAAAAAGTTCAAAATTCCTTTGCCAATGCAAGTCAGCTGTCATAGAAGGGAGGTCTTACCGAGCCCTCCCTCCCTACCCTTGCCCCTCCCTTCCACGGCAACCCCCCACCCTCCCCTTACACCTCCTCCTCTCCAAAGGCAACCATTCAGACTCCCCCCTCCTCCTCCCCAAGGGCCTCAACCGTAAAGATTCCAGACGAACGGCCAGGCATTAGACCTGAAGCCCAACCACCCAAAATATTTCTCTTCCTCTCTCTCTCTCTTTCTCACTC
>NW_028234404.1:34336800-34344375 GCF_977035675.1 Penaeus japonicus | reverse complement strand
AGAGAGAGAGAGAGAGAGAGAGAGAGAGAGAGAGAGAGAGAGAGAGAGAGAGAGAAATAGAAGGCGAGAAAAGGAAGGGAACCTAACCTAGCCTAACTTGTTTCCGACAAGTGACACATGGCCAACACAACAAGAATGAGCTTCATCCTGCCTGCCCTCCCCAGGCTTTCATGTTTTTGTTCGTTTACTCTCTTCGTTTTATTTTTTACTTTATTTTTTCATTCTTTATATTGCATAGAATTTTATTGCACAGAATAGTGATCCCGTGCAGTGAGTTGTGACTGTGACTAGTGAAATCTTTCGTGTAGACTGCTTAGAGTTGTAAACCAGACAATTATTATCTTCAATATTATTGGAATTGTAATCCTTATTATAATGATGGTAATGATGATGATGATAGTTATAATAATGAACACTATCATTATCATTATTATCATGAGTATTATCATTATCATTATCATCATGAGTATTATCATTATCATTATTATCATGATAATTATAATTATTTTCATGATCATTATCATTACCGTCATGACTATCATTACTATTGTCATTATTATCATCATTATTATCATTACCATTATCAATATCATCATCATAACCCTTATCATTCTTGTTGTTGTTATTATCATTGTTATTATTACATCATTACCATTATTATTGTTATTATTATCACTGATATCATCATCCCCATTATCAACATCATCATTATTCTCGAAACCCATCATTATCATAATCATAACTGTAGTTACTCTGTTTCTATCCCCATCAATAGTATCATTAGCATCACCATTATCATCTTCCTCATTCATACATTCATCAATGAGTGTCAATGCTAAAAAAAAAAAAAAAAAAAAAAAAAATGCTCGAGCCAAGCATTTCTACAAACATTACCGGATATTGCAAAGACAACGTTATGTTAATGCATGTGACAATTACACTTGTCATTGTCATCTTAATCGTCATTTCTATCATTAGTGCATTGTTATTATCATTATGGTAATTGTCATTGCCATTATAGATATCTTCATTATTATTATCATTATTATGAATATTGATATTATTTTGATTTTCATTATTATTAGTAATATTAGTTTTATCAATAGCAATAGTGTCATTAAAAGGGTCCCATTCACTACTGATGTCGAAGTGGACCAGTAGTTATGAACGAATACAAATAACAAAATACAGAAAAATAACAGGAATAAATGATCAAAGAAATAGATATAAAAGGAAAAGATAGGAACAGAAGATTGTGATAATACCAGTAAAAAAAAATCCAAGCAAAACAATGTGCTATTCAGAGAAACGCGAGCTGTGCAGTTAGAGCTAATTGCATTAAATTAATTATATCAAGAGCTTCTACAGGGAGTTCAGCTGGATTCTAGGATGCTGAGGATTTGAGGTTCTGAGAAGCGGAGGTGTTGAAGTCCTAGGATGCTGTTAGGTTGAGAATTCCAGGTAAGGATATACGAGGATCGCTCATTGATGATGGTTCTGCACGTGTCTTGAACTAATGAAATGGTATGATATATATATATTATATATATATATATATATATATTATATATATATATATATATATATATATTTAATATATTATATATATATATATATATATATATAATATATTATATATATAATACATATATATATATATATATATACATATATATATATATATATATATATATATATATATATATATCTTATATATATATATATATATATATATATATATCTTATATATATATATATATATTATATATATTATATATATATATATATATATATACATATATATAAAAGGAAGAAAAGAAGTGTGCTATCTTACATCATTTTGTAAGAAAACAGGGCTGTGTTGTCACTTAAGGTAGTTTGTCTTGTGACATATCTGAATTACAGTAAATTGCTGGTGTGGGAGGACAATCCTCGTTGCAATATGTATACTACTAGGATGAACAAGAAAGTATTTGTACAATAATGCTCTTCCTTTTAAAGAAGAAATGATAATAAAAATTGTCCAAATAGAAGACATTTTTCCTTTTTAATCCTTTAGAATTTCAACTATTCTCTTCTCTTATATAATTGTCGGATCATATAAATTTACCGTCAGTAAACAGGCACCATTTTAGTAGCCATTATCACAACATCACTGTTATATCATATATTCGTTTAATATGCAGGTTCACACATGCACTCGACCCTACGTAACTGGAAATTCATGAATGGACGCACAAAATTTCGGTTATAAATGTTTAACAATTATATGCTAATTTGGACAGCACTTGTATTCTGATGGTCGTTGGCAGCTGTTCACTCGTGCTGTAGGTTGTACGATGCTAATTGGTACGCCTGTAGATGTGTGCTGGGCAATAAATGATCGTAATTCTACCCTACACACACATTACTGAATATAGTTAGGCCTACCTGATGTCTAGTAAATGTATCGAAGTGTTATTATTATAGTTTTTTTTTATGATAAACATTGTGTGTGTGTGTATGTATATATATATATTTATATATTATTAGATATATAAGATATATATAATATAATATAAGTAGATATAAATTAATTATATATATAAGTATATTTTATAATATTCATATATTATATATATATATTATATATATATATATATTACTATATAGTATAATTTATAAATATTATATATATATTATAGTGTGTAGTCAATGTTAGTGGTTTATAATATATTAATAACAATTCTATAGATCTCATTATTATATTTATTTAATACTTTTATATTTGATTTTTAAGTATATATTATAATAAGTTATAGAGATATAAATATAGTATAATATATATGTAATATTATTGACATGTATATATATATATATGTATATATATATAATTATATTTCTATATTCTAGATTTATAATATATTAGTTATATTATAAATATATAATAGGTTATGTAATTGTATAAGTGCTCATGTTATATATATGTAATCATAGTAATATTATTATACAATATATATATATGAATTATATATAATTATTATATATTATATTATATAATATATAAATATAAATAATTATATAGAAGTGACGAATATATAACTTATTAGACGTTTGTGTGTGGTGTATGTTGTGGTGTGTGTGGTTTTGGTGTGTTGAGGTGGGCTGGTTGTTTTTGTTTTTTTTTTCAACAAGTTCTTAACTGATTACAATCAATATATAAATGATTAACATAGTGCACCTGTTTATATTACATTTTTGTAGATTTCGCCCCATTCAAGTGGCATCGCTTATTGTCCCTGTTCCAGCTGAGTTCATTAGTTGCATTTCTGAATATATATATGCAATAAGTAATGGAAGAGAGAACTCCAATCAACGCTTCACATAAACGGTATACATCAACACTGAACCCCAAGTTCATCCTTACCTTTCACAGCGCCAAGTCAGAAGTTTTGTCCTACATGTGTTAAATTCGTGGAGAAAAATAGTACCACTAAATCGAACTTCAAAATATCACTAGAAAAAAAAAAAATAGATTCTAAATTTACTTTCCGTCCATTCTGATAAATATATATATTGAAAATTCTCACTATGTGAAATCATTTGGAATGAAGATTGAACGCCTCTATCTTCAAAGTTTGGGCCATTGAGCGTATGTCAAACTGTACTTATTGCAGAATTTTTAAAAACTGTTCTAAAAGCATTTATATATCTATATTATTTTTCAGCCATTATCATCATGTTTTTATCTCTCATCATCATCACCGTGTGTGTCAATGTCATTTTTGCGGGGAGTCACGGACGAAATTGTGGAGTAAAAAGTCTTTTCTTCAATTGCAGATCAATCACAGATTATGACTTTTCGTAAATACTTGCCTAGTAACATTTTCCTTCATTTCACACATTGCCACACAATGCTGGCTTTTTCAATTTCTTGAAATAACTCTCCTTTGTCCGGCATGACGCACAATTGTATCCCTTTCTCTACTTTACCGCCCTGTAAACTGGAGTGCGGTACCGTAGATTTATTGAGAGTATCTGTGGTGACGACTACCTCGAGTCGCCATTGAAACGACTTGTGTAGATTGACGGAGATGTCTGCTCCCAGCGTGCCTTCGCGTCTCGTGAAATGTTAGTGTGGAATCTATCTTCTATTTCCCTTTGAAACACATAGCCTCACACATCAGTCAAGCTCAACCGAGTGACAGAGAGAGCTCTTTTTAGCCACTCTTGAAGAAAATGAAATGATGGTGCAGAATCATCATATGTTACCGTGTGGATATTTAAAAAAAAAAAAAAAAAAAAAAAATGTTGATTGACATACGGAAATCAAGTCCAAGATGTTGAAATATTGAAATTCTGAGATGCTGTCATCCTGAATTTTTTTTTAGGAGGAGAGATACACAGCTCTTGAAAAAAGATACGTCGATGCAGAGACTAACTTGCTGAGATATTGATATACTGATAAACTGAGAATGCATTAAACTGGTCATATTACATGGGACTGACAATACGGTATCAAAATTAATACAAAATGCCAGTAATACGTAATATGATCAAGCAAAAATATAATAAAGAATGTCACAATGATACAGAGAAGAGAGGGAGAAAAAAAAAGAAGAAAAAAAAAACTAACAGACGAAAGAAAAGCAAGAGGGAGAGAAGAACAAAGGGCCCAAAAGAAGAATACTTAATAAATCGAATAAAAAGAGAGAAAAGAAAAGAAAAGAAAAGAAAGAAATGATAACTGACCTTTCGGCATCAGCATCTACAGTGAACTTCTCCCTTTGTGTCAGCTGACCTTTGCAAAATGTTCTGTGAATCTATGAAGAAGCAGAAGAGCAGATGGTTCGAGGTGATCTATGATTGCTCTAATCTAATCTTTGATTTAATTCAGGATATAAAGATGGCATGGCGGGATTGGAATTGGTTTGTGTCAGCTTAATGGTATCGTGATTTGCATGATGTGAAGGGATGTGTTGGGATGGTGAGATGCCTGATAAATGGGAGAAGTTATCTGAGATTACTACTATGTTATATGACAAATTAATACAATGTATTATAGAGAATATTACTTGATATATATACATTCACATCTGAATAAACAAAATAAATCATTGCGCGGTAATCAATCTATTATTATTTTATTAGTATACACTCTTATTATACATCTAAAATGTTATTCATAATTTAAAAGATATAGATAGTATCATGCTAATAAAACAAGTAGACACTATTCACCAGAAATCATAATTAACAAAGAAATAAAGATTAGTTGATTAAGAAAGCGACAATTAAAACTCAATTCTGCCATATAATAGCACCATACAAAACATTTGATGAAAAAAATAATATGAACATTAAACAAAAGTAATCAATTTTGATTCGCGGTGACTATGTGAGAAAATAATAGAAAGTGGAAGAGAGAGAGAGATGAGCAGAGAGATAGAACAGAGAGAGAGGAGAGCAGAGAGAAGAGAAAAGAGAGTGAGAGAGAGATATAGAGAGAGAGATGAGTAGACAAAAGCAGAACCAGGAGAGAGAAGATAGATATAGAAGATAGAATAGGAGAGAGGAGAAGATAGCGAGAGAGAGAGAAGAGAGAAGATGATGCGAAAGATAAGAGAGAGAAGGATGAAAGAGAGAGTAAGAGAAAGAAATGCAAGAGAGTATAGAGAAAGGGAGACGGAGCGAGAGAAAACGGGAGAGGTAAGAGAGAGAAAAAAAAAAAAGAGGGAGGGAGAAAGAGAGAAAGAGAGAGAGAGAAAGAAAAACATAGAGAAGAGAGGCATCGACAAAGAAAGACAGAAAATTAAAGAAAATAAGCTAAGAAAAGAGGGAGGAGGAAGAGAAAAGGAGAAAGCAAGGGAAGAGAGAGAAAGAGAGAAAATTAAAAAGACATTCAATAATTCACTCAGAATTTCGATGCGCTGAAAAGGTCACGCAATTGCACTTAACTCATCCCCGGGTGGAAAGTTTGTGTGGAAGCTTGTTATCAACTTTAGATTACGTTATTGCACACTAATCCGGCTTCTATCGCTTCTTATCGATCGCGTTCTGCTTTATTTTATCAGTTTGAGGTTGATGATAGTGATGATGATGATAATGATGGTGATGATGGTGATAATGATGATGATGTTAATGATAGTGATGATGATAATGATGATTATGATGGTGACGATGGTGATGATGTTTATTATGATGGTGATGAGAAGAATATATGAAGTTGATGATAGACTAGATAGTGATGAAGTGATAATGATTATTATGATATTATGATGATGGTGAAGTTGGATGTATGACATGATAGTGATGAGTGATATGGATGATAATTGATCGGTTGAGGAGTGATGGTGATGATGATGATAGTGATGATGATAATGATGGTGATGGTGATGATGATGGTGATGGTGATGATAGTGATGATGGTGATGACGTTTATAATGATGGTGATGATAGTGATGTTGATGATAGTGATGATGATAATGATGCTGATGGTGATGGTGATGATGATGATGATAATGATGATTATGATGATGATGATGAGGAAGAGGAGGAAAATGATGATTATGATGATAGTTATTATAGTACTTATTATAATGGTGCAACAATAATAATGACAAAAATTATAATATTTTAAATCATGATGATAATGATATGGAAAATAATGATGACGATAATAATGATAATGATAATCATGATAATAATAATGATGACGTGATAATAATGATAATAATAATGATGACGATGATAATAATGATAATAATAGTAATAATAATAGTGATAGTAATAATAATAATATTGATGATGATAATAATAATGATGACGATGATAATAATGATAATAATAGTAATAATAATAGTGATAGTAATAATAATAATATTGATGATGATAATAATAATAGTGATAATATAGATAATGATAATAATAATAGTAATAATAGAAATACTACTACTACTACCGATAATAATATTGATGATAGTAATAATGAAAATTATGATGATACCAATAACAGTAACGATGATATTGATTATCATAATGATAATAATAATGGTAGTGATAACAATTAAAACAATAAGGAATACTGAGAGATAATAATGATAATAGTAATAATAATAATAATAATGATAATGATAATATTAATAATAATAATAACAATAATAGTAATGATAATGATGATAATAATAATAATGATAATAATAATGATAATAGTAACATCAGTAATGATTATAATAGTAATCATAATAATGATGATAATGATAGCAACAATAACACTAATGATAATGATGGTATTAATACTGAAGATAATGATAATAATCATGTAACTAATCATAGTTATGATAACGATAATAATAATATCAGATATGACATTAATGATATTAGTAAGATTAATAACAGTATTAAGCATGGTGATAATAACGAAAAGGACTAATAAAATATTTCGAAATAATTATGAAAAAAAACAAAACAAGAAAACACAAACCTATCACTGTAGAAAGAGAGAGAAAGAGACATAGAAAAGAAAATATATATTATCTTAAGCCCCGCTTTATTTGCACAGGTACCTGTTCAACTTGCAAGCTGGTTTAGATGTTG
>NW_028234404.1:34321800-34324300 GCF_977035675.1 Penaeus japonicus | reverse complement strand
TATATAATATAATATGATTAAATGTGTGTGTGTGTGGGTGTGTGTGTTTGTGTATGTATTATATGTGTGTGTTTGTGTGTGTGTCTGTAATACATATATTTATATATATGTATATATATATATATATCTATATATTATATAGATATATATATAATATATATATATATATATATATATATACGTGTGTGTGTTTGTGTGTGTGTGTGTGTGTGTGGTGTGTGTGTGTGTGTTTCTGCGTGTCTCCCTGTATGTGTATGTATTGGTATGTGTTTTTCTTACCTGGTTAAGATCATGGTGTCCCGTTTGCCAGTTCTATGTTTGATATATTTTTTTTTAATTGGTGTATATATATATATAAAAATTTATATTACGTCTATACTCTAACCTAAATAATTACTCTGGTAACGCTTGTTCACCTGTCTTCAAAATCATGAAATCATTCTTGTCTAACTGTTTTCTTTCTTTCCCGGATAGAAAGTAAGTCAGATTGGAGGTAATCTATAGATAATGATGTAGTATTTACTAGTTTCCATACTTTCAGTACTTTTCCTTACCTCATTAAACTTCGGAGCATCAGAACTAATGGTGTACAAAGTTGTTCAGCACATTTCTGAAGAACCAAGTTAGATTTCGTCTGGTGTTTCCGCTTCAGTTTTGTCTAATCCTTTTTTTTTTCGTTCACTTATTTCGTTCTTTTGGAGGTTGACGTTCTCATACATACTATTAATGGCAAGGCTTCTCTTCGTTTCAAAATGTATGTCCTGAACAAAAACGGATTGACATGTTTCGCTTAGGATTTCACACGTTTTCTCATCTTTAATAGAGATAATGGTATTTTTCTTTAATGGCGACATTCTGATCTCTTCTCTTAGTTTCACTTTTTATGTCATTGGAGAAGAGCTAAGGCTGATTTGTACATTTATTCGTACATTTTTTTTAAGCATGACCTTTTCAAAATAACTCTTGACTTAATGTATTTAGTTATTCCTAATTTGTATCGTTGAAATGCTGCGTGAGACCTGTGTCTGATCTCTCGATATTTCTTTTGTTTGGAAAACTAGTATCTGTGTGTCTCTGCCTTTCTGTCCCGAAAATAGGTTTGCTTGTAGACCTCTCACCGTCCAGACAAACATATTTATTTTCTTCTTCTGTCCTGAACTAAGGATATTTGGATAAATCATGTTAAGTGATGTTGATCATCCATTGCTTATTCTCCACATAAAAAAAAAAAAAAAAAAAATGTTGGAGCTTTGACTGCACTGATGCGCTGCACCTGTTCTACTGTGTTTGTGTTTGTATATGCGTGTGTGTGTGTGGTAAATCTGTTATGATTATAAAATCATGTCATTAATACAGGCCCACATTTAATGAAAAAAAGATAGTTCAATGCCAGCACTTCATTTAAAACATGCCTGACGTGGAAAAATGAAAAAAAGAGACATTTAATATATTCATGACTTATTTACGATAATATACAATCTATGTATGTGTGTTTCTCTGTGTGTGTGTGTGTGTGTGTGTGTGTGTGTATGTGTGTTTGTATGTGTGTGTGTTTGTTTATGTGTGTATGTACATATATACATACATTTGTATGTGTGTATATATATATATATATATATATATATATATATATAAATATATATAATAAATATGTATATGTATAAATAACATATATAAATATATATATATTTATATAAATATATATGTATATATATATAAAAATATATATATAATATATATAAATAATATAGATATATATATATAATATAATACAACAAGTATATGTAAATAATATACAATATATATATATATAAAATATATATATATATATATAATATATATATATATAGTATATATATACATATACAAATATAATTATATATATATATATATATATATATATATATATATCACATATATATATATAAAAATATATAATATATATAATCAATAAATAAATATTTATATATATATAAGAATAAATACACACACACACACATATGTCTATATATATATAACATAATAACATATATATAAATATAAATAAATATATAAAAATATAAATATATATATAAATATATAAAAAAATATATAAATATATATATAAATATATATATAAATATATATAGACATATAATACACACACCACACAACCCCGCCCACAACAATAAAAAAAAAAAAAAAAAAAAAAAATCCCTTTTCCTCTTCTCCCCAGCCCTCCCCCACCCTCACCCCCGCTCCTTCCCCCGATTGTCACTCACACTCTATTTCAATCAAAAAGAAAGGTGAAAGAGAGAGAGAGAAAAAAAAAGAATAATCTTTTAGAGTTCCACGATGGGAGACGCAGCCAAGGATAGACAGTTCGTCGATCACTCACTGACATGAAAGAAAGGGTTTGTTTACACACGTTGGCGACGCTCGCTCCTGGCGTCTGCGTCTTACTCTTCATAATAATCTGGCTGTGCTTCTTGTGGTTCTTCTTCTCTCACGTCTTCTTCTT
>NW_028234404.1:34309239-34321700 GCF_977035675.1 Penaeus japonicus | reverse complement strand
TTATATATATATATATATATATATATATATATATTTATATATATATATGTGGTGGTGGTGTGTGGGTGTTGTGGGGTGTTGTGTTTGTTTGTGTGAGTGAAGTTGTATGTGAGTGTGTCTGTATATACAATATATTTGTATTTATATATATGTACCTTCTATATATATATATATTTCTATATATATATAATAAATATATATATATATATATATCTTAATATAATATATAAACTGTGTGTGTGTTGTGTGTTGGTGAGTGGTGTGTTGTGTGCTGTATGTGTTGTGTGTGTGTGTGTGTGGTGATGTGTATTGTGACTGTGTGAGACTGGGGGTGTGTTGTGTGTGGTGTGACTGCGTTGTTTGTTATACTCCACTCTGTGTTGTATGTATTGGTATGTGTTTTTCTTACCTGGTTAAGATCATGGTGTCCCGTTTGCCAGTTCTATGTTTGATATATTTTTTTTTAATTGGTGTATATATATTTCTTTTTACGTCATTATCTCTACCTAAATATTTACTATGATCGCTTGTTCACCTGTCTTCAAAATCATGAAATCATTCTTGTCTAACTATTTTCTTTCTTTCCCGGATAGAAAGTAAGTCTGATTGGAGGTAATCTATAGATAATGATGTAGTATTTACTAGTTTCCATACTTTCAGTAGTTTTCCTTACCTCATTAAACTTCGGAGCATCAGAACTAATGGTGTACACAGTTGTTCAGCACATTTCTGAAGAACCAAGTTAGATCTTGTCTGGTGTTTCCGCTTCAGTTTTGTCTAATCCTTTTTTTTCGTTCACTTATTTCGTTCTTTTGGAGGTTGACGTTCTCATACTTATTGTTAATGGCAAGGCTTCTCTCCGTTTCAAAATGTGTGTCCTGAACAAAAACGGATTGACTTTTTTCGGTTAGGATTTCACACGTTTTCTCATCTTTATTAGAGATAATGGTATTTTTCTTTAATGGCGACATTCTGATCTCTTCTCTTAGTTTCACTTTTTATGTCATTGGAGAAGAGCTAAGGCTGATTTGTACATTTATTCGTACATTTTTTTTTTAAGCATGACCTTTTCAAAATAACTCTTGACCTAATGTATTTAGTTATTCCTAATTTGTATCGTTGAAACGCTGCGTGAGACCTGTGATTGATCTTTCGATATTTCTTTTGTTTGCAAAACTGGTGTCCGAAATAGACTTGCTTGTAGACCTCTCACCGTCCAGACAAACAGATTTTTTTTTTCTGTCCTGAACTATGGATATTAAGATAAATCATGTTAAGTCATGTTGATCATCCATTGCTTATTCTCCACACACAAAAAATAATATATATATATATATATAATAATAATTAAAAAAATAATAATAATAATAAAAAAAATGTTAGAGCTTTGACTGCATTGATGCGCTGTACCTGTTCTACTGTGTTTGTGTTTGTATATGCGTGTGTGTGTGTGTGGAAAATCTGTTATGATTATAAAATCATGTCATTAATAAAGGCCCCCATTTAATGAAAAAAGATAGTTCAATGCCAGCACTTCATTTAAAACATGCCTGACGTGGAAAAATGAAAAAAGAGACATTTAATATATTCATGACTTATTTACGATAAACTCATACTATTCTAGGGATGTGGGTTTCTGGGGGTGTGTGTGTTGTGTGTGTGTGGGGGCTGGGGGTGGGGGGGAGTGTGGGGTGGGGGGGGGGGTGGGGGGGGGGTGGGGTTGGGGTGTGTGTGTGACATAGTGTGAGTGTGTGTATGGTGTTTGTATGTGGTGTGTGTATGTTTATGTAGTGATATTGTAGAGAGAGGATATATACATACATTTGTATGATTGGGGAGATGGTGTTAGTGTCAGATATATATATATATATATATATATATATAATATGATAGTATATATATATATATAAACTATATATATATAAAAATATATATATTTACATATATTATATATATATATATATATAAATATATATGTATATATATATATAATATATATATGAACTTATATATATATATAATTATATATAATTATATATAATAATACATCTGTAATATGTTATATATATATATAATTACATATATATATATATATATTATATAATATATATATATTATATATATATACATATATAAATATATATACTTATACAGTATTGTATATATATATATAGAATACTATATTATATATATTAATTATAATATATAATATATATAAATACATATCCATACTATACGATAATATATATATATATACTGAATAAATACACACACACACACATATATTATATATAGCCATAATTACATATATATATATAATACTACTATATAAATATATATAATATATATTTATATATATATATATAATATAATATATATATATCTATTATTTCTAATATAATATCATATATACATATATATACTCTATATACACACACACACACAACCCGCCCACTCACTCAACCCACTAAATTAAAAAAAACAAAAAAAAACAAAAATAATCCCTTTTTCGCTTTCCATTAAGCTTACCCATCCCCCCCCCACCCCTCCGCTTCCTTCCCCCCGATTGTCACTCACACTCTATGTCAATCCAAAAACAGAAAGGTGATGTGGAAAGGTGTGAAGAGAGAGGGAGAAGGACAACAAAAAAAAGAATAATCTTTTAGAGTTCCACGATGGGAGACGCAGCCAAGGATAGACAGTTCGTCGATCACTCACTGACATGAAAGAAAGGGTTTGTTTACACACGTTGGCGACGCTCGCTCCTGGCGTCTGCGTCTTACTCTTCATAATAATCTGGCTGTGCTTCTTGTGGTTCTTCTTCTTCTTCGTCTTCTTCTTCGTCTTCTTCTTCTTCTTTATCTTATTTTCTTCCCCTTCTTCTTCGTCTTTGTTTTCTTTTTTTTTTTCTTTTTTTTTTTACTTCTCTTTTGTTTTATAAATCGACAATTTTTTAACCACTTCCTCGATCAAATTACTTTTTCTTTTTTTCTTCTTCTATTTCAAAAAAACCAAAAAAACACAACCCCTCCCCCCCCCCCCCCCAATCCTTCAACTAACCTCACTCGCTTCTTCCACCTCCCCATGTTCCCTCCCCTCCCCACCCAGCTCCTACCCTCTCCACCTCGTCCGTATATAACCCTCCCCCCCCCCTCCCCCGCACACACACACCTCTCCCAATATTCCTTTCTTCCCCTCATAATCCCCCACCCACCCACCCACCCTCTTCTCCTCATCCCCCCCCCCCCATCTTCCCCATATACTCCCCTCCCACCCCACCCCACCAAACCGTCCTCCCTCTCATAACCCCCACCCGCCACCCCACCCTCTACCGCTTCATAGCCCCCACCCACCCATCTACCAATCCACCTACCCCCCCCTCCCCCTCATAACCACAACCCACCCACCTCCCCCTCATACCCACCACCCCCCTCCCTCCCTCCCTCCCCCCCTCCCCCGGAAACCCAGCTATCAGCGTTTACAGATCGCTGGGCGGAGGAAACCTCGTCCGCTCTCCTGCTAAGGTTTCCGCTTCCTAGAGGCTTCTTCTCCTCGGTCTCCTTGCTCCTTCGTCCCTCTCTGCTTCCTCATTATCATCATTATGTTTATTATCATTAGGTTTGGTTGTATCATCATTATTATGGACTTATTTATAAGTTATTCAAATTTTGGCTATTGATATTGTGTTGATGTTGTTGTGTAGTTGTTCACTACCTATTATAAAAAACTTCATTATCTTTGTCGTCGTAATGATTATCATTATCCCTTATCTTCATTATCATTATTGTTATCATTGTGATTATCATTATTATCACCATTCTTACTTCCGTCCCTTCTCCTCCTTTGTGCTTTGTGTCCTTAACTTCTTATTGCCCCCAACTCCCTCTTCCTCCTCCGTCCTCCTTCCTCCGCCTCCTCCCTTCCTTTCTCCTCCTTCCATCCCTCTTACCCTCCTATCACCTCATCCTCCTCCTCCCTCCCCAGTCCTCCTCCTTCCATCCTTCCCTATGTCTACCCTCGCCTTCCTCCTCCTAGCCCCTCCCTTCTGGATCTACGAAGTCGTGTCCGGTAATAAAATCTCTCCTCCCTTGTCTCTCCTCCGCTCCATCCCCTTTCTTAGCCCTTACTTCCTACCATCCCCCTCTTTCCCTCCTCTCCATACAACCACCTCCTCATCCATTCTCCTCTTCCATCCTTCCTTCTTACCCTCCCTAGTCGCTCCTCTACCTCCTCCTCACCTCCCCCAGTCCTCCTCCATCCATCCCAACAATTATACCCCACTCCCTATAATAACCCGCCTCCTCCTCTCCCCCGCCACCCTTCGACACTCCTCCCTCATATCTTCCTTTCCATAAGCCACCACCAACTCCTCCTTCCATCCACACCACCCCCCTATTCACACTTCCCTCCTAATTCAAGCCCTCAAACTCCTCCTCCTCTTCCCTCCCCAGTCCTCCTCCTTCCATCCTTCTTAGCCTCCTATCGCCTCCTCCTCCTCCTCCTCCCTCCCCCTTCCTCCTCCTTCCATCCTTCTTAGCCTCCTATCGCCTCCTCCTCCTCCTCCCTCCCCAGTCCTCCTCCTTCCATCCTTCTTAGCCTCCTATCGCCTCCTCCTCCTCCTCCCTCCCCAGTCCTCCTCCTTCCATCCTTCTTACCCTCCTAACGCCTCCTCCTCCTCCTCCCTCCCCCTTCCTCCTCCCTCCCCCTTCCTCCTCCTTCCATCCTTCTAGCCTCCTATCGCCTCCTCCTCCTCCTCCCTCCCCAGAATACCTCCCTCCCCTACCCATCCTTTCCTCACCCTCCTAGCGCCTCGCTCCTCCTCCTCCTCCTCCCCCTGCCTCCCCTCCCCATCCCTCCACCTCCCCATCCTCCTCCTTCCATCCTTCTTACCCTCCTATCACCTCATCCTCCTCCTCCCTCCACCTCCTCCTCCCTCCCCCTTCCTCCTCCTTCCATTCTTCTTACCCTCCTATCGCCTCCTCCTCCTCCTCCTCCCTCCCCCTTCCTCCTCCTTCCATCCTTCTCACCCTCCTATTACCTCATCCTCCTCCTCCCTCCCCAGTCCTCCTCCTTCCATCCTTCTTAGCCTCCTATCGCCTCCTCCTCCTCCGTGTTCCTCCAGCGATACGCCGGACAAAGGGAAAGGAAGGCTGAGGGTCCTATCTAAGCAACCTTGTGCTTCCTGCTCTCAAATTTCCTCTTCTGACGGCTGCTGGTGTCGTGGCTGGATTTTCTTTTTATCCTTTGATGGGGGGTGGGGGGTAAGGACTGGTCGGGGAGGGGGGGAGGGGCGGTAGGGGGAGGTAGTTGAGTGTGTGTTTGTATATATCTATGTATCTATATATATATATATATATATATTTATATATATATATATCTATATATTATATATATTATATATATATAAATGTATATATATATAATATATATATATATATACATACACACCAACATATAAATATATTATATATATATATATACAAATATATATATATATAAAATATATATATATATATAATATATAATTTATATATATATATATGTATATATTAATATTTGTTGTAGTGTCGTGTATGTATGTATGTATATATATATATATATATAAATAATATATTTATATATATATATATATATATAAATATGTATAACTGATATATATATATATATGTGTGTGTGTGTGTGTGTGAATGTGTATGTATGTATGTATATATAATTATATATATATATATATATATATATATATATATATATATATATATATATATATATATATATATATATACACACACACACACACACATATACATACATATACATATATATAGAGAGAGAAAGAGATAAATATACATATATATGTACGTATATGTACGTATGTATGTAAACATACACCTAAACATCCATATGCATCAGCCTTTGAAAACATCTAAACACATGAACAAAAACACCAAAACAGAAAAAGTCATACTCCTTAAAAATCAGTATAACATTTTTTTTTTTTTTTCAGCTGTAGTTCAGAACAAGCAAGCAAATAGCATTGCGTGTCCTCTTAGTACGTTAAATCACCATGGGTTCGCAAAGGTTAACATGCCTTCGCTAAAAGCACTCAACGAGTCAATTACCAAAGCATGCAACCCATCAACAACCAGTCAATCATATATCAAGATCACAAAAGCTATAGACATGCTATCGTGACACAAGAAAAAAAAAGAAAAAAAAAAAAAAAAAAAAAGAAAGAAAAACAGCGAGTCTTTAGTAATTTCAGAGTAAATTATAATCACTCTCTTCAATCACCTCGTGGGAACGAAAAGAAAAGAAAAGAAATAGAAAAAAAACAAGGCAATTTTGAAAGCGTTGAGTACATTTTGCTCGGCTGCAGATGAACTCATTAAACTTCTTTTTTTCTTTTTTTTCTTTCCTTTTTTTTGTTATTACTGCTGCAATTTCCTTGAAACACCTCCTACACTAAACATAAGTCGTAGTATGCATCATGGACGCATCAAAGAGCTATAAACACCTGCGTTAAAAAGTGATCACTTTAAGAAAAATGGATACGAGGGAAACAAATAAGGTAATTTCATTCAAGACTGTGAGATATATTCATCTAATTAATCAGCTGTGTGAATGAGGGTGGAAGAGAGAGAGAGGGAGAGAGAGAGAGAGAGAGAGAGAGAGAGAGGAGTGGGGGGGGGGGCTAGGATTGAGAAGAGAGGAAAAGAAAAAGGTGCAGATATACTAGAGGGAAAGAGTGGGATAGATAAACATATAAAGGAAGAAGGAGAAAGAGAGAGAGAGAGAGAGAGAGAGAGAGAGAGAGAGAGAGAGAGAGAGAGAGAGGAGGGGGGGGGGAGGGATAGAGAAGAGAGGAAAAGAAAAAGGTGCAGATATACTAGAGGGAAAGAGTGGGATAGATAAACATATAAAGGAAGAAGGAGAAAGAGAGAGAGAGGAGACGGAGAGAGTGCGAAAGCTGAGAGGAGAGAGAGAGCGAGCGAGAGAGCGGAGAGAGGAGAGAGAGGAGGGAGAGAGAGAGTGAGAGAGAGCTGGAGAGAGAGAGGATGAGGGCGAGAGAGATAGAGGAGAGAGAGGGGGAGGGAGGGAGGGATGAGAGGAGAGAGAGAGAGAGAGAGAGCGAGAGAGAGAGAGGAGGGGAGGGGAAGAGGAGAGGGGGAGAGGCTAGCGACCGCAGAGAAAAGAGAAGAGATGAGATATACTAGAGAGGAAGAGGATGAAAGATAACTATAAAGGAAGAAGGAGAAAGAGAGAGAGAGAGAGAGAGAGAGAGAGAGAGAGTAGATGGAGGGGGGGGGGGGGGGAAAGGGGGATAGCGAGAGAGAGAGAGAGAAAGAGAGAGAGACATTAAAACAACAACAACACAGACATAAAAGTGAATCTATTGTTCTCAGGCTAGAATGCTATTATTTAAAGACTGTACTGTCTCGAGATGAAAATAAAAATAAAGAAGGAATGGGAAAGAGCTAGCGAGAGCGAAAAGAGAGAGAAAGAGAAAGAGCGCGAGAAGAGAGAGAGACAGAGACAGAGAAAAGGAGAAAGAAGGAAAAGAAAGATAAAGAAAGAAAAAGAGAGAGTCAGAGACAGAGCGAAGGAGAAAAAGGAGAAGAAAACTAAAGAGAGAAAGAAAGAGAGAGACTGAGACAGAGAAAATGAAAGGAGAGACTGAGACAGAGTTAAAACTAAAATGAGAAGAAAGAGAAAAGTAAGAGATAAGAGAGAGAGAGAGAAAGAGAGAGAGAGACAGAGTGAACAGAGAGAGAGAGAGGAGAGAGAGAGAGAGAGATGAGATAGGAGAGAGTAGGAGTGAGAGTTAGAGAGGAAGTGGGAGAGATGAGAGCAGAGGATGAGAGTGGAGAGAGAGAGAGAGAGAGAGAGAGAGAGAGAGAGAGAGAGAGAGAGAGAGAGAAAGAAAAGAGAGAGTGAGAGAGAGCTCACTCTTGGAAATGAAGTAAGTAATTCAACGCGAGTGACGGCGGATCATAACAATAGCAACGTCATTCTCTCCAAGTTTTAGGTGCCAAGGAAAGCACTTCCGGCTGCAACTGAGTGGCTAATAGTGTCACTTCGTCCCATGATAAAACCTCGAGAAATGACAGTGACAAAAGCTTTTTTACTCTGTCTCCCTGGAACTTATTGCTTCTAAACTTGTATTGGATCCACTCTCATCTAACTTTTTTCCTTTTTTCCTTTTTTTTTTCTTTTTTTTCTTTTTTTTTTTTTTGGAAAGGAATGAAAGAGAAAATCTCTCGTAAGAGCTTGATTGCAAAATGAAAGCGGATTTTCCTTTTTTTTCTTTTCTTCTTTTTTCTTTTTCTTTTTAAGAAGAAGGAAAAAAGCGTGATAACTACAGTAGGTTATGACTTTCATAATAGCATTAAGGAGAAGGGGTTTAAGTCATTGATAAAGAGTAAAGTTATGAATGGCCTCCTTCGCCTTATTGATATTGTTGTTGTTGTTGTTATCATTGCTGCTTTTACTCGTGTTATCCTTATCATCATTATATTACCTGTTGCTGTAGTTGCAAATATTATTATAATTTTCTCCAGGCTGTTATTATTGATGATATCATTCTCATTATTCTTAGCATTATTGCTATTACCTTTGGCTTATTATCATTATTTGTTTTGCTTTTAATACCCTTGTCATAATAATCATTATCTTATTCATAATGGAGATTGTTGAAACGAATGACAATTTGTTGATTTGCTTTTATTTTTTGTCTATGAAAAACAGAAATTAAGTGTATAAAAAGAACAATTCTACTCTGGATCTTTTTGTTTTATAATTACCATTTTCGTTACTGATTAATCTATCTATTATCATCATTATGAATTCATTTATCTTTTATCCTTATTTTAATTATCAGTATCAGTCAAATAATCAATCACTATCGTTATCATTATTGTTATCACTATCATTTTTATAGATGTTGCCATTGTATTCTCATCATCATTTTTGTGACTATTATTAACATAATTGTTGTTATTATTATTATTATTATTATTATTATTATTTCCATCACTATGATCGTTATAGCTATCATTATTGTTTTTATTATCTTTTCTATATTACTATTATTGATATTATTGTCATTGTCATTATTATTATCCTTAATACCATTATCATCATTATTTCAAATCATTATTGTTATAATAATCACTATCATTATGTCATACTATCATCATTATTATCATTATTGTAAATATTACTATAGTTATTATCATTATTATGATCCTTATTATAATCATCATTTGTTCTACTATTATCATTACTATCACAATATTCATCATCCTCTTTCCTTCTTCTTCTTCTTCTTTTTCCTCTCTTTCTTTTTTGTTCTTTTCCATAATACTGATGATACTAACGCAACGAAAGTCAAGTTGAAGAACTTTCAGCCTTGATGTCAGGTGTCAGGTGTCAGGTGTCACGTGTCAAGAGTGATCTATTCCCAGCCTACCGTAGATTATTCCCTTACGCAATGACGTGTGGTGTGTCCTTGGGGATATGAGGGAGACGAAGCTTTGGTGAATATTCTCATAATCTTTAGTGAATATAATCCTTAGTGAATATTCTCATCATTTTTGGTGAATATTCCATTAATCCTTGGTGAATATTCTCGTATCTTTTGGTGAATATTCCATTAGTCTTTCGTGAATATAATCCTTGGTGAATATTCTCATATTTTGGGTGAATATTCCATTAACTTTGGTGAATATTCTCATAATCTTTGCTCAATATTCTCATAATCTTTTCTCAATGTTCTCATAATCTTTTCTCAATATTCTCGTAATCTTTGTTGAATATTCTCATAATCTTTGGTAAATATTATCATAATCTTTGGTGAATACATTCATATTTTTGGTGATTAAAAAAAAATCATTAGTGAATATCTTAATAACCTTTGATGAATAGTCTCATAATCTTTGACGAATATTCTCATCATCTTTAGTGACTATAATCCCTGGTGAATATTCTCCTTATCTTTGATAAATATCATAAAACTTCACCGTGTATAGAATGATGTATATCTAAACTCTTTCCTGCTATAAGCCCATGGTAATGATCATGATAAATATAATAGTGTGAATGATAATGTCTGTGATGGAAATGATGATTACAATGATATGAGAAGTAGGATAATATAATGATATTGATACTAAATAATGAAAACAGTGATGATGATGTTAATGGTATTGATGATATTGGTGATGATGATGATGATGGTGATGGTGTGATGATAATGGTTATGGTGATGATGATGATGATAATGGTTATGATGGTTATGGTGATGGTGATGATGATGGTGATGATGATAATGATAATGATAACGATAATAACGATGATGAGGATGATAATGACTGTTATGATAACAAAGATGATAAGAATCACAATACTAATAATGATCATCATGAAAGTGGGAACAATAACAAATGTGTAGATTACAAAGAACAAGCATTTTGATTTGGTATTAGTACAATACTAGGAAACGTCTTGATACAAACAAAAGCCCAAAATAAAATATATGATTTCATATAAAAAATCAGATTCAATAAAGGTTCCTCTTCCCCTTCGTAAAGAAACAACAAATAAACGCAAATATTAATGAGGGTTATGTATGCAAATCATCCACTATTGAGAGCCATTCAGTTTGTATTCATATTCATGCTGATGATTCGTTTCATTCGTAATTGCAGATAAATTACTGATAATCATTTGCTTTGTTGCAAGGTTATCTGCAATGGATGATGATGATGTTTGACTGATGAAAAAATGTGTTGGTGTAATACAAAATGTTATTGATTATAGTTGAAGTCTCGGGTGTAAAAAAAAAAAGAAAAAAGAAAAAAAAAAAAATGTTTATCTATCAATCTATCTATCTTTCTCTCTCTCTCTCTCTCTCTCTCTCTCTCTCTCTCTCTCTCTCTCTCTCTCTCTATATATATATATATATATATATATATATATATATATATATATATATATATATATATATATATACATATATATACATATATATATGTATATGCACACACACACACACACACACACACACACACACACACACACACACACACACACACACACACACACACATATATATAGAGAGAGAGAGAGAGAGAGAGAGAGAGAGAGAGAGAGAGAGAGAGAGAGAGAGAGAGAGAGAGAGAGAGAGAGAGAGAGAGAGAGAGGAGGGATGAGAGAGGAGAGAGGAAGGAGAGAGAGAGAGAGAGAGAGAGAGAGAGAGAGAGAGAGAGAAAGAGCGAGAGAGAAATATGTCGTGTTTCTTTTTCTTGTCTTTTTCTACCGGCCGGACATGGTAATGAATATTTGAGAGTAACAACTGCAACTTCAAATTGTCAACCAGACTTGAATTTTCGTACGACACTGAATTTGAGCACCAGAATTATGTATAGAAATAAATGAAGCATCACATTCAATACGATGAAAATAAACTGAGGCTCGCAAATCAATAGCAGCGTTATTTGAATTCGGAAAAAAACTTCGCTTGATTATACATTTAATACTTCCCTGTACATCAGACCCCGTTATTTTATTATGTGGAAGGTATAACTGGAACACTCTGTTGACTAAACAATAAATGTACTTATACATCCTATTAACATTAATATCCTCTCTGCTGGCTAATTCTAAATTAAGTAGTGAAAGTTTGATACTATAATCAAAGTTAAATTATAGTTTACATCCGAAATTACGTATTATCATAAGTCTCAACAGACTTACAAGGAGTGTGTCGAGGCGCCTCTGATATATATAGACTATTCTATTATCTGCCTTCATTCTAAAAGGTGGTGCCTGCGCATCAGTCTGTAATATGAATAAGCGAAAGTGGAGGCGAGATTACAGCGATGAATAAGGAATCTGAGCAACGCCGGGAAAACGAACAGTAGCACCAAATTGAAACTTTCTTTAAGACGGCCCCATTCCACTCTTTTTTTTTTTTTTTTTTTTTTACATTCTCGGCCATTTCTGCGGTCTATTTTCATTTTAATCTTCCCTGAACGGCGCCACTACTCGATCAAGTTCCCCGATCACACGAACGAATAATGAAGCCAAACTAGACCTAACCGAGATTAAATTCACCAAAATAATGAATGAGACACCAAGGATTCATTCCCGCGGTCTCTGTGGCTGAGAAGAGATGAATAAAGCACATCCTTCCATTATATTCCATTGCACTATTGCACTTTCTTTGGACGTCAAGAGAAAAAGAGAAAGTGTTGGGATACCTTGAGAGGAAAAAAGAAATACCTGTACTTGAGAATACAGAGGTAAAGCATGTTACTCTCCGATCGGTTTCCTCCTGGGAGTCGCGAGCCTAAAGTATTTCCTTAATTAACGTTACTTAAACGACATACATCTTTTTTATATACGGTTCTTAATGAGGTGTATATCAATTAGCTGGAGTAAATTAATGAGGTGTACATCAA
>NW_028234404.1:34284239-34291739 GCF_977035675.1 Penaeus japonicus | reverse complement strand
AAAAGCTGGAAGAAGAGGAAATGAAGGGAAAAAGAGGGAAAATTATGCAAACGAGAGAAAGAACGAACGAGCGAGAGAAAGAGAAAGAAAGAGAGAGAGAGAGAGAGAAAGAAAAAGAGATAGAGAGAAAGAAAGAAAGAGAGAGAGAAAGAAAGAAAGAGAGAGAGAGAGAGAGAGAGAGAGAGAGAGAGAGAGAGAGAGAGAGAGAGAGAAAGAGAGAGAGAGAGAGAGAGAGAGAGAGAGAGAGAGAGAGAGAGAGAGAGAGAGAGAGAGAGAGAGAGAGAGAGAGAGAGAGAGACCCCTTAAAAAATATAAAAAAGAGAGAGAAGAAAAAGACCTACAGCGAACTGACAGGCAAACAGAGACACGGAGAGTTCATAATAGGATCCTATTAACCAACGTCAAGATCTTATACAAAGATTCGTGACACCGAGTAAACGTTATGGAAGTCCTATCAACTTTAATAAAAAGGAGTAATTAGAATGGTAACGATAATAAGAGTAATTAGGGTGAAACTACTAGTGTTACTGCTATTACTACTACTACTATTAATTCTACTTCTACTACTATCATCACTACTACTGTAACTACTATTATTACTACTACCCCTATTACTATTACTACTACTGCTACTTCTATTACTACTTCTGCTTCTAATAGTACTAATGATATCATAAATACTACTACTACTACTAATGATAGTTATCACAACAATATTCATAATAATGATAATGATCATAATGAAAAAAACAACATTAACAATAACAATGACAATGAAAAATAGCAATAAATGTATTGATAAAAACAATAACAACAATAATAATGATAATGAAAAACAATAATAATTATAATGATAAAAACAATAACAATAATAATGATAATAAAAAGTAACAAATAATGATTATAACACACTCCATATGTAGCCACAAAACGAGTCATTATTTTTTAAATTACTCTTGAATTTGATTTTCAGGTTTCAAGATCACATTATAGATGACTTCAAGCTGTTTATATATTTTGTGTTTAATATTTTTACGTCGACCGTTTCAACCCATTTTCCTATATGATTATGATAATTATGATTATGATGATTATAAATATGCGATGGCATTAACAATGATAACGATGATGATATGATGATAATGACGATGATGATATGATGATGATGACTATGATGATGATAATGATGATGAATGATAATTAATGATGGAGATGTTGATAACGTTGATATTGATTAAGATCGGGATAATAGTTGTAATGGTAATGCTAATAATGACGATGAGAAGGATGAAGTAAATGATGTTAAGGATGATAATGATGATGATGATGATGAGGAGGAGGAGGAGGACGACGACGATGATAAGGATAATGATGATAATAACAATGATAAAACAGATAATAGTCATAAAAATGTTAATAACATTAGCAATAAAGAATTTTTTATCATCATTATCATTACAATAATTGATAATAATGATAATAATGATAATAATAATGATAACATCAATAGTCATAATGATAATGATAGTATCCATGATAACTCTATTAAGAATTATAATAATGATGATAATATTAACAATGATAATAATGAAAATTTGATAATAATAATAATAACGATGAAAATAATAATAATAATTATAATAATAATGACAACAACAACAACAACAACAATAATAATAATAATGATAATAATAATAATATTAATAATGATAACAACAACAGCAATAATAATAATAATAATAATAATAATAATAATAATAATAATAATAATAATAATAATAATAACAACAACAACAATAATAATGATAATAATAATAATAATAATAATAATAATAATAATAACAATAATGATAATAACAATAATGATAATGATAATAACAAAAATAATGAAAAAAAAAATAATGACAACAAATCTATGAAAACAAAGAATAGCGAAAACGATAACCATAACATCAAAACCCGAATTCCAATAAACAAACACGATTCTCTAAAAACAAAAGAAAAATACGAGAAAGAGGCGAAGGAGGGAGGAAGAGGGAGAAGGGTAGAGAACAAAAACTAGTCACGTGTACTCTTGCACCAAGACCGGATAATCCAGGAGAAAGAAAGGGATAATTTTGAGCTGATTCTCTCTTGCTATAATTCGTCATGTTTGTTTGTCTTTCTTATATTGTTTTATTGTCTGTTTGTTTGGTTTACTTTTTTGTCTTGGATTCTTTTTTTTTTTCTCTTGTCTGATTTTTTCTTTCTTTCTTTCGTTCTTTCTCTTTCTCTTTCTCTCTCTCTTTCTCTCTCTCTCTCTCTCTCTCTCTCTCTCTCTCTCTCTCTCTCTCTCTCTCTCTCTCTCTCTCTCTCTCTCTCTCTCTCTCACACTCACTCTCTCTCTTTCTCTCTCTATCCTTCCCTTCTTCTCCCTCTTGTTTTCACTTTTAATCTGTCTGTCTGTCTGTCTGTTTGTTTGCCTGTCTACCTGTCTGTCTTTTTTCCTCTCTCCCTCTCTCTCTATCCCTCCTTTTCTACCTCTTCACCCTCTTCCTCCCTCCCTCGCCTCCCTCTCCCCCGTTCCGCCTTACCTCGTGCAATGGATCATGCAATGATCCCAAGTACAATCCGGACAAAACGTGCAAAAGGAAACGGGTTTAAAATAAGACCTTGGCATATATGCATTCTGGCTCAGAGCATCTATGTAAATACTGGAATAGCACGATAGGAACAGGTCCTTCGTCTTCAAACTGTTAGCGGCGGTGAAATGACAGGGAATTGCTAACATTGCTTTATCTTGTGTGTTTGTCTTCGTGAGATAGCGTAGTGTTGTACTTTCTTCAGGTAAGGTGGTGTATTGTTCCCTGATTTCATTTTGATTGATATGTGTAGCTACCTGTTTGCCTGATTATTTATTTATAAAAAGGTTGATATTTCTTCTTCAGGTTTTCGTCTTATATAATTCTCCTTTTCTTTTTGCTTGTCTTATACACTGCTTTTCCTCTTCACTTTCCTTTCTACAAGAATTATAATAGACTTCAGGACCATTCAATCATTTTTTTTCTTACTATTCTATCCGTTTTATCTACTCGTATTCACTCTAGCTTTCACTTTCCTTCATTTTGTCTTTCTTTACTCCTGTCATAACAAGAGACTAAAAAATAAATAAAAGGTCACAAGGAGTATTTCTAAAGCAATCGTTCCATCTTCTCCCCAAATTCCCGTCAAACTCAGTCAAGGACCTCTCTTCAGCTGAGATAATAGGATTCCTTCGTTGGATATGCATTAATGGACGAGTTACTATTGTCATTCATTTTAGAGGAGGATGTTTTTTGTTTTTTATAAAATCCGAACCTGAAAATTAAAGTTTAAAGTTTTGTGATTATATTTGGATTTTGTATTATTGTTTCCCTGTCATGTAATTTTACGGGATTGAAGGATTTCACGTGATTTGAAATCATCGGTTTAAATATTTGTAGTGGTTTACAGAGCTGCATTTCAATTTATATTATTTCCACGTGGGATCGACTTTACATTTCTGCTTCTCTTTCTCTTTCTCTCTCTCTTTCTCTCTCTCTCTCTCTCTCTCTCTCTCTCTCTCTCTCTCTCTCTCTCTCTCTCTCTCTCTCTCTCTCTCTCTCTCTCTCTCTCTCTCTCTCTCTCTCTCTCTCTTCTTTTTTTTTGAGTGTTGTTTGTTCTTGTATTGTTGTCGCGGGTAGATAAGATTATAACTAATGAGTACATGGTAGACGAAACACAGCACCATTATCATGTTATAAGCAGTATGCACGTACGCCAGCTGTTAGTAGATAGCCTTAAATTTACGATGAGTATATCCAGGCATGGAATGGCGACAGGGTGAGGTGCCTCTTTGTGCCTTGCGTCCTTGCGTCATGTAGGTGGGTTTATGCCCCCCCCCCCCCACCATAAGGTTATGGTCTGAAAGGGAAGGGGAGGGAGGGAGGGGGTGTTTGATAAGTCTAGTATGACACACTAATTGACACTGATGTTACAGATGGTTGAAGCAGTTATGCTAAGCAATCACCCCGTGCAAGAGACAATCAGAAATCAGGAACACAGGAATTCGGTGGGAACATGGGTTGTCGTGTTGACTGTACACTGTACTGACACTGTATTGGGCAGTACAGTGGCACTGACAACGACGCTACGGACTACAGAAGTAGGACTGCCTAGCGCGACAATATGGTAACAGCAGAGTCGGTATGATAGGCAATTAGATGTGGTGATGTGCAACTGACACCAGATGTGGCAAAGGTTGGAAAGGCCGCCTTTTAGCAATAAAAATGCGACGCAGGAACTTGCAAAATATGACTTTTGAAAGGGTATACCACTTCGAGAAGATATCTAGTGCGTAGCTTGTAACATATTTACCATAAAGACTTTTTTGTAAGTATTAGTTGTCGTTAAGTGCTCACTGATAATTACACTGTCCTATCGCTAATGACCCACACTTTGTGATTTGTTTAATAGTCATGAACAAAAGCTTTCCTCAATTTTCGTTTTTCCTCAATAATCATCTCATGCATTTCTTTTCACTTTCTCTTCCGGGTGATTCATACTTCATCTCCGTTTAATAAAAGTAAAATCAAATAAAAGTGAAAGAAAAAGAAAAGAAAGGAACATAGCAAGGACAAAAGAAGACATCGAAATATGAAAATGGATCTCTCAGTACGCACATTCAAAAGATTTACTACACACGCAATACATTCTATCTGGTCTCTTAAAAAGAAAAAAGAAAAAAATGCTAATCTTCTTTTCTCCAGAACGTAGTGTCGCTGAAACACCACTAAGGAGCCGTCCATCCACACTAGCGGCAGAACACTAACGAAATCTTCATGGCAAGACCTTAGATTTTACAGCCGCATCCCGAGGCATTCTCGCTCCATGGTCTTCGCCGTCGTCTTCGCCGTCGCCTTCGCATCTCGAGTCGCATTTGTTTTCGCAGTGTTCGGACGCACTTTACGAAATATTATTGGAACGATCGCCATGTCCTTCGTCTGGGGAATAGATGACTGACGAAGGCAAGTGTACAAAAAAGATGTATTACGGCATCATCTTCCAACATTACGAAGGTTGTATTGGTATGATGCCCATGACAATAGCCGTTAATGTCTCATGTATCTTCTTCTTCTCAGCTTGTAAGGGTCCGTAGTTGGACATAAGCCTAATTCTTTCCATCTTTGCAGATCCAGCGTTATTCTGTGCCAGTTCTTCTCGGCTTTGTCTTGGTCATCTCTCCATCTTGTTTTTTGCCTTCCTCTATTTCTTTGTTACGATCAATCACCTTGCCGCGGTGCAGAGGCTTGCGTGTGATCAATGAGGAAGGAGGCTGTACCAAGTACGTTCAACGAAGTTGAAGAGGCTTCTTCTGAGACACCAGACGAAGAATTGATCATCCGCCACTTCGCATTGGGCAGGCGCTCGGTGGGTTAGGCCTATCACTCCTCAATGAATTTAAACCATCAAAGTCTCCTGTATCACAAGGACCTAAATGAAATATCTAACATGAAAGATTCATATGAATTTTCCGTAACATAATGATTAAGCAGCAATATTTTATTTTTAAAAATGTAATACAAATGCTCCAAGGCAAAATAGTCCAAGTGTGGCTGTAAAGAATGACCATAGACGACGTTCTGCTGTAACAAGCGGTGACCCCTAAACCAGCTATCCTTGACCGCAACAGTAGGGCAATGACATATCCACTACAAGTACAAGCCAGTCAGAATTTCCCAATATGAACTTACCTGTTATTTCACCGAAAATCAAATACCCATATTGAGAACATACCAGGAGACGCCCTCTCATAGATAAATTTAATTGTGGTACATACCAGTGTAAAAAAAAGTCTCTTTCAAAAGAACACAAGACACAAGACATACATTCCATTGATGACCATGTGGCTAAGACTGTTTACAACTGTCTTCGCGCTCCTCGCTGTCGTACCATCCGTAAAAAAAAAAAAAAAAAAAAAAAAAAAATACATAAGAAAAGTCAACACGCGCGCGCGCGCGCGTGTGTGTGTGTGTGTGTGTGTGTGTGTGTGTGTGTGTGTATTCAATCCAGAGGATTGAATACACACACGCGCGCGCGTACACACACACACATATTACATTCGTCCTTCTTAATTAACCACCTCTAGTCCTCTCTCCCTTTCTCGCACATATATTCTGTATTGCTCTTACTAACCCATCTCCTTTTACCACCTGCTCTCCTCAACCTGCTCCCTACTCTCAAAATAGGTCAGTGTCATTCGCGGACATCATAGTAGAGGGAGACTCAGATCTCGTTCTTCAACTTGTCCATCAACAATGAAAACAAGAAAGCTGCTCAACCAACCCTTGATGCAATCCCACCTCCATTTTGATTTCTTCCTATATATCCTGCACCGTCTCGACTTCCCGGCTTCTGTGCACAGTACCACACGTCCTGTCCAGGTACCTGCGCTTTCTATGATTCTAGGAAAGCGTAATGAAACTCCTCTAGGTCTTCAACACAGGGGAAAACAAACATCGCGACTGCAGAGTGCTTTCCTGGTATGAAACCAATATTGTTGCACATAAACCATCACTTTTACTCTCATAGTATCTACTACTCCTTCGCAGAACTTTATATTCCTGTAGTTAAAACATCCCCGTCTTTACTTTTACTCCAATCGTTACCAGTACACTTCACCACTACTCAGGAATCCTCTCTCTTTCCAAGATGTTTCTTAACCAAACTGGTTGCAATCTCGGTTACACTCTCCCAAAACGTCTCCATGCCTCCGCTAAAGGTGTCATCAGGATCAACCACCATCCTCCTCTTCATCCGCATCATAGCTGTCATCACTTTCTTATTGCTAATCCATCACATTCCCCGATTCAAAATCTCATCCAAGCCTCTCTCCCTCGCATGTTCTCCTTTCGACAGCTTCTCAAACTACAGCATCAATATTCCCGATGTTCTCCTCGCTTGTCGGTACATTTCTGTATGCATACTTTATTACCCTAGCCTGCTGTGCAACCTTCCCTGCTCGGGCTTCTTGTCTGACCAATCAATACGAGTCTTTTTCCCGTTTCTTAGGGTACAGTTTCGCAATAGTTCGCCATGCGGGTTTTTCTTTAGCATTTGTCATCTCGCTCCTAGCCTTACGTTGCATTACCTTGTAACCCTGGCTACTTTCTTCATCTCTCTAACTCTCCTCATTCATTTCTTTCTAATAATCCCCCGAATCTACTGGATCCGCCATGAAGTCTCCGTATCTTTCCCCTATCTACAAGTCACACCAAGTACCCTCGTTGCTGGCAGCCCCCCCCCCCCCATCCCCCCACCCAACACCACTTTTGCATGAATAGCCCAAACGACCAGCGCCACTTCAACAATCAACATGTATCCCACATTCCTGATTCTTTGCTCTTATGATTCATTGTTCAGCCACATTGTTTCATTTCACATCGAAAGTCGTCTTGCAGATACCTAATCCGAAGCTCTGTTGCTAGGCTTTTCTCTTGCAAC
>NW_028234404.1:34271739-34274239 GCF_977035675.1 Penaeus japonicus | reverse complement strand
TCAGTAACCCACGTCAATTTTACCTAAAATCTAAAAGGAGCAGAAACCATGTTATTGAAATCTTAGATCTGGCTAAGTTCAAATTAATAATAATTGAAAAGAGTATTCTAAATAGTAACAACAACATTATTGTCCTGCTCTCCCTCATCCTTATCACGATTGCAATCATCATCGCAATCTTCCCCCCTTTTTAGAATCCCCATGAATCCTTGGGGGAAAAATGTATAAACTACAACAGTAATTGGCCTTTAACATTCCATCTCATGTTAATGGTCTATTCGAGCCATCGTAACAACAAGTTATTCAATATTTGAAACAATGATTTCAAACTTCAAATTCATCCCAAAGACAATTTTTTTATACTCTTCTTACTCTCATAATGAAAGCATTAGCGATGCTGGGGGGGGGGTTTTCTGGGGGGGGGGGCAGAGAGAGGGAGCGAGCAGTGAGAGCGCGTGTGAGGGTAAACAGGGGCTGAGCGAGAGCAGAGTGGGAGAGCAGAGAGAGCGAGCGAGAGACGGGGGGGAGCGAGAGAGAGGGAGAGAGGAGCGAGAGGGAGGAGGGCAAGGGAGAGAGACACGCGAGGGCAAGGGATAGAGCGAGCAGGGAAGAGGGAGCGGGAGCGCTCTCGAGCTGGCGCGAGAGGGGGCGTGGGACGGGCCCGCTCGGCGCGTTAGAGAGTACAATATGGTGTTGTAAAACTTTTGTTTTTTTCTCTCTCTTTCTCTCTCTATCTCTCTCTCTCTCTTTACTTTTCTCTCTCTCTCTCTGTCTCTCTCTCTCTCTCTCTCTTTCTCTCTCTCTGGTCTCACTCCTCGTTTCCCTCTTTCCCTTCTCTCTCTCCCTTTTCCTCCCTCCTCCCTTTCTCTCTCTCCTTTCCTTCATTTTCTCTCTCACACTCTTTCTCTCTTTTTTTTCTTTCCCACTTCTCTCTCTCTCTCAAAGAACTCTCTCTCTCTCTATCTATCTCTTTCCCTCTCTCTTTCTCTCTTTCTTTCTCCTCCTCTCTCGTCAATCTCTCTCGCTCTCTCCTCTATCAATCTCCTCCCTCTCTCTCATATCTCTCTCTCTCTCTCTATCTACTCTCTCTTCCCTCTCTCTCTTCCTCTCTCTCTCTCTCTCTCTTTTCCTCTCTCTCTCACTCTCTCTTCTCTCGATTCTCTCTCTCTCTCTCTCTTTCCCTCTCTCTCTCTCCTTTCATCTCTTTCCTCTCTCTCTCTCCCTCTCCTCTCTTTTCCTCTCTGCTTTCTCTCTCTCTCTCTCTCTCTCATCTCTCCTCACTCTCCTCTCTCATCTCTCTTTTCTCTCTCTCCTCTCTTATCTCTCTATCTCTCTCTCGTCTCTCTCTCTCTCTCTCTCTCTCTCTCTCTCTTTCTCTGCTCTCTTTTCTACTCTCCTCATCTCTCTCTCCCTTCTCTCTCTCTCTCTCTCTCCTCCTCTCTCTCTCTCTCCCTCTTCTCTCTCTCTCTCTCTCTCTCTCTGTTCTGTCCTCGCACACATAAACCAGAGCAAAATGAATAATTCTTTCTGATATATTGTCCGCGGAGTATGTCCCATCGTTACTGAAAGTATAGTATTACATGGGGTTGTCATTATGTCGCATAGCTATTCACGCCTTCAAAGGCATAATTGTAATCCAGTTGAAAGGAAAAGTTGAAAAAAAATTTCACGCGCAGCTCTTCAAAGTTTTCATAACGTCTACCTAAATAACTCTATGAAATTGGACATCCGAGTACGAAAAATATTGCATATTGTTTGGACTTAATAGGGATTTGGATTCATCGTTTTCCTTTGGTTAGAAAGAAATGGTTTGATTATAAGCACTAAGTATGGAATCTGACTTTATAATTTTAGGTGCTACTCCTTTTCTGGAAGATAAACTGAAGTTATTTTTTATAACTTTGATATAGTTATATAACCACAAAATAGAATACTTTGACATACATGCAAATGGTTATATGATTTTTGTAAATTTCATAATTAAAACGTACTTTATAATTTGGATTTCTTTTTTCATCCTTATACAACTAGAAAGACTTTAAATAATGATAGTGATGAATAATAATAATAAAAAAAAACACACACAGACATAAAAAGATATATCCATAATCCAATTTAATCATTAATAAAAAAAAAAATCAACGTGTTTGAAATAAAGAAATCTATAAAAACGAAGAAAAGAGAGAGGAAAAGAGCGTCCCGCTCTCTGGAAGCTTCGTTTATTGGCATAGTTTTTGCTTTCTCCTTTCAACATATATACTTCAAATTTCTGAGAGGGAGGAAAAAAAATGTTATCGATTATTGCTGCGTTGCAAATTGTGTTTGGGAGAAATTGCACATTTCATTTTCATATTGTTTCAAACCGGTGGCAGATTATTAATTGCATGTTTAAAACTTATCCTCGTGTTACTCTAGGTAAATATAGTTTGTAAGTATATGTAAGTATATCTATATGCGCATATAGTATATATAGTCTATTTATTGATATATAAATAAATAG
>NW_028234404.1:34204981-34207481 GCF_977035675.1 Penaeus japonicus | reverse complement strand
AATATATATATATAATACATATATATAATATATATATATATATATATATATATATATATATATATATATATATATGTATATATATATATATATGTTTATATGTATATATATACATATAATATATATATATATAATATATATATATATATATATATATATATAGAGAGAGAGAGAGAGAGAGAGAGAGAGAGAGAGAGAGAGAGAGAGAGAGAGAGAGAGAGAGAGAGAGAGAGAGAGAGAGAGAGAGAGACCTTTTCCTCTTGTCATTATCCTGCCGTCTCTAACTCACAGACAGAGAGAGAAAGAGGAGAGAGATAGAGAAAGAGAGAGACTATTTGCATCTGTCACTCTCCAGCCGTCTCTAAATCCCAGAGAGACAGAGACAGAGACAAAGACTTTTTGCTCCTGTCACTTTCCTGCCGTCTCTAACTCATACCACACCTTCCCCCCCCCCCCCCATCTTTTGTACTGAGAACAATTATAATTGCCTTAAAGCGCTACGGTGTCCCTTTGTTGAAGCGCCCTGTGTGAAAACGTTTCAGTGAAGCAACGTTTATCTTTGGAAAACGTTCAACTGTAAAGACGTTTCTCGTTCCAAAACTTCTACGGATGTGGTATTTATCGTTCGATTTTTTCTTTCTTTCTTTCTTTTTTCCTGAGATTGCTTGTTTGAATACTTGAACTCGAAATCTTCCTCCGTTGTACTGTTTCTTATCATTAGATAAAAATAAAAATAAAATCTGCATCGTACTGTTTCAATTGTTAATTTTTTTCCTGTTGAAATATCTCTCATTCGCAAATTCTCTCTATAGTGGTCTTTCGCGTTCGAAAAACTTCTTTTATTATAATGGTTCTCGTTCAAAAGCTCTTTCCTATGTTGAAGTATAACTCGTTTCTTCATTTATCATAATCTTTCGAAAACTTCCTCACTGGTGTCTCGTTGCAATTTTCCCCCTTTGTTGTAATCTTTCTCGTTCGAAAACTTCCCCTGGTGTATGGTTTCTCGTTCGAAAACTTCCCCTGGTGTATGGTTTCTCTTTCGAAAACTTCACCTGGTGTACTGTTTCTCGTTCAAAAACTTCTCCTGGTGTATTCTTTCTCGTTCGAAAACTTCCCCTGGTGTATTGCTTCTCCTTCTAAAACTTCACCTGGTGTGCTATTTCTCGTTCGAAAACTTCTTCTGGTGTAATCTTTCTTGTTCGAAAACTTCCCCTGGTGTATGGTTTCTCTTTCGAAAACTTCACCTGATGTATGGTTTCTCTTTCGAAAACTTCCCCTGGTGTATGGTTCCTCTTTCGAAAACTTCCCCTGGTGTATGGTTTCTCTTTCGAAAACTTCCCCTGGTGTATGGTTCATCTTTCGAAAACTTCACCTGGTGTATGGTTCATCTTTCGAAAACTTCCCCTGGTGTAATCTTTCTCTTTCGAAAACTTCCCCTGGTGTATGGTTTCTCTTTCGAAAACTTCCCCTGGTGTATGGTTCATCTTTCGAAAACTTCCCCTGGTGTAATCTTTCTCTTTCGAAAACTTCCCCTGGTGTAATCTTTCTCTTTCGAAAACTTCTTCTGGTGTAATCTTTCTCGTTCGAAAACTTCACCTAATGTATGGTTTCTCTTTCGAAAACTTCACTTGTTGTACTATTTCTCGGTCGAAAACTTCCCCTGGTATATTATTTCTCCCTCAAAAACTTCCTCTATAGGAATGTTGCGCGTTGAGAATGTTGCATCCATCCGTGAAAACGTTCCTCTTTCAAAACATTCGTGTTACTCAAAAAAAAAAAAAATAATAATAAAAAAAAAAATAAATAAAATCTTGAATAGGATTTTGAATATTGTTTATCCATTGTGCGTACACCGTGAGCCATCGATTACTTACTCCATTTGAACATTGTTTGTAAACTTTATTTATTCGATGAATATGAAGTGGGTATTGGGTATCCCTATAGGTGGGGAGAGGGGTGGGGGTGGGGGGTGGTGGGAGGTGGGGGGGTAGAGGAGGGGTGAGCTGTTTTTGAAAACTCCCACGGACTATGTTTATCCACATATCCTGATAATACTGGTTGAAGTGTGTGTTTATTTGATTAGGTTGTATGAATACGATATGAGAACGTGTTGCCATTATCAAGGGGTATTGTTGGCTAATAGGCTTTTAAAGGTTGAAATGCAACCCCTTTCACCCCATCACCCCTAACGCACTCACGCAACTTTCTCTCTCTACTCTGTCTGTTTAGACTCCTTTTTCTCTTAACTTATCTCTTGCTCTACCTGTCTCACCATCTGTCTATTCATTCTCTCTCTCTATTTATATATATATATATATATATAATATATATATATATTTATAAATATATATTTATATATATATGTATATATATATATATATTTGTATATATATATATATTTGTATATATATTTATATATATATATATATATATATATATATATATATAAATAAATAAATATATATATAGGTATATATATATATATATAATATATATATAT
>NW_028234404.1:34197777-34200277 GCF_977035675.1 Penaeus japonicus | reverse complement strand
TCTCTTTCTCTCTCTCTCTCTTGCTCGTTCTCATTCTCGTTCTCGCTCTCTCTCGCTCGTTCCCATTCTCTCTCTCTCTCTCTCTCTCTCTCTCTCTCTCTCTCTCTCTCTCTCTCTCTTCATCATCACTCTCTTCTCTCTCTCGGCTCGCCCTATCTCCTCTCATCTTCTCTCTCTCTCTCTCTCCTTTTTTTCTCTCTCTTTCTCTCGCCGTCGTTCTTATTCTCTCTTCTCCTTCCTCTCTCGCTCCATCTCTCTCTCTCTCTCCTCTTTTGTGTTCGAAGCTCTCCCTCTCTCTCTCTCCACGCCGCCTTCATTTTTTCTCTCTCTCTTTTTTCACCACATCTCTCTCTCTCTCTCTCTCTTTGCTCTCTCTTCTCTCCTCTCTCTTGGCTCGTTCTTATTCTCGTTCTCGCTCTCTCTCGCTCTTATTCTTTACTCTCTCTCTCTCTCTCTC
The DNA here is from genome assembly GCF_977035675.1 of Penaeus japonicus. Taxonomy (NCBI): domain Eukaryota; kingdom Metazoa; phylum Arthropoda; class Malacostraca; order Decapoda; family Penaeidae; genus Penaeus; species Penaeus japonicus. Next base: position 34,199,820 of record NW_028234404.1, on the reverse strand, counting down.
TCTCTCTCTCATCTCGCCTCTCCTTCTCTCTCACCTAACTTCTCTCTCTCTCGTCTTTCTCTCTTCTAATTCTCGCTCCTCGCTCCTCTCCGCTCATTCCCATTCCTCTCTCTCTCTCTCTCTTCTGCCTCTCTCTCTCTACTCTCTCCGTCTCTCTCTCCGTCCCTCTCTCTCTCTCTCTCTCCTCTCTACATCTCTCTCTCTCTCTCTCTCGCTCGCTCGATCTCACTTCCTCGTCTCGCTCTATCACGCTCGTTCCATTCTCCTCTCTTATCTCACTCTCTCCTCCTCTCTCTCAATTAATCATCTATCTCTCTATCTATCTATCTAATTCTGTCTAGTCTATCCTATCTATCTAATCTGTCTATCTCGCGATTTTCTATCCTCTCTCTCTCTGTCTCTCTCTTTCTCTCATTCTCCTCTCTCTCTTCTCCTCTCTCTCGAGTCTCTCTCTCTCTCTCAGCTCTCTCTCATCTCTCCACCCTCTCTTTTCGTCCTCTCTCTCTCTCTCTCTCTCTCTCTCTCTCTCTCTCTCTCTTTCTCCCTCTCTCGCTCGTCCTTCTTCTCCTCCTTTCCTCTTCCCCTCCCCCTCTCCTCCCCTTCTCACAATCCCCTCCCTCTCTCTCCCTCTCCACTTCCCCTTTCTCCTCCCTCTCCTCCTCCCTCTTCCTTCTTCTCCCCCCACTCTTCTTCCCTCTTACTTCTTCTCTCTGCCCCCCACCCACTCCCCAACCCACTCCTTCTCCTTCTCTTTTCCTCTCCTTCTCTTCTCTGCCTCACTCTCCCCCTCGTTTCCCTTACTCCCTTCCTTCAACCTCTGCTCCTCACCTCTCCCTCTCTATCTCCCTTTTTTCTGCTCCTCCCTTCTCCCTCTCTTTCTGCTTTTTTCTCTGCTCCTCCCTTCCCCTCCTCCCTTATTCCCTCCTTCTCCCACTCCACTCCCCCCCCCTTTTTTTTTAGGAGAGAAATTATACATTTTGATTTATATGTGATTGGCATAAGTGAATTAATGTTAAGGAGAAACGCTATAATTATACAACCCTAATACACACACACACGTTTCCTTTGTAAACAGACAGACAGTGGAAGACTGACCAAGGCATTACCAGGACCACCTTGTGGATACTTATTATAACTTTAGACTTGGAAAATAAAGGCAAAACGAAACAAGGTATTTACTTTGAAACTTTTCCCCTTCCTCTCTCTTTTCCTCATCCTCTTCTCTCTTTCTCTCTCTTTCTGCCTACGGTTCCTTCTTCCTCTCCCTCTCCTCCTCCCTCCCCCTGCTCCTTCCTCCGAATTTCCTTCTCTCTCTGAACAAAACTAAACAACAAACCCAAAAATTCCTAAAACTAACCAATCATCATCCAAATATAACCACTCATGACCAACAATCACACATACTAAAACAAACAAACAACAAAACACTCTAACACCTCACGTCATCACACAAACTATACTATAAAAAACTTACCATCAAACATACAAAAAACTAATCAAATATCACAATCATAACTCAATAAACCAACATCCTAATAACAACTTATTATTAACAAACCTTATAAACACAACCCTGCCCATCTTAATCCTCCCTAACAACTCCTCCTACTCTCCCTTTCCTTCACTGCATCCACAACCACTTTATAAAAAACAAAATACAAATCAATCACACAAAAACTTCCTCTCCTTCTCCTCTTCCTAAAAACTACCTCTGCCTCTACCTCTCCACCATTACTTCAAACAAAAAACAAAACAAACAATACAACCAAATCACAAAAAGAAAAAAACAAACACAAAAAAAAAACTACAACCACTACAAAATTACAACCTTCAAACATACCACATCTAATCACAACACAATCAACTATTTCCTAGTTAACAAACAACATATCCTACTAACACACCTTCCCCTCTTCCCTCCCTCTCCTCCTCCTCGTCCTTCCTCTCTCCTCTCCTTCTCCCTCTTCCTCTCCTTCTCCCTCTACCTCTCCACTTCCCCTTCCCCCTCCCTCTCCTCCTCCTCGTCCTTCCTCTCTCCTCTCC
>NW_028234404.1:34182777-34185277 GCF_977035675.1 Penaeus japonicus | reverse complement strand
TGATGATAACAATAATTATGATATAATAACGATAATGGAAAGTATGATGACAATGAAAATAAAAAACATTATGATAAGGATAATAAGATTTGTATCGATGTTGATATTATCATCATAATATTGATTGCAATGCAAGCTATAGAGACAAGCAACATTTTGTTCATATCTAGAATGCTTTTTTCATGAAAATCTGATATTACGCAAATAAATAAATGAAATACAAAATCTGAAACAAATGCTATGGCTTACCTTTAATCGCATTAACATTTACGAAACTAATAATAATGAAATAGTTTAATGATATTAGAAAACAATTAAAACAATATTATGCAATATATAAGCAGTATGAAGCAATATCATGGCAGGTTAGTATTATCGAGAAACAATGACAGTAACTTTATGTAACATAGCAACAATATAGCAGAAAAGAATGAAAAATAACATTTATTCAGTGGCATATAATATCAAAAGGTTATTGCTCGGTTATAATAATCTGACATGCAATGATATAATACGGGTCAGGCAATAAGATGGATTTCTGACATGATATTACCAGCGTAATCTGGATCAGATTCATGGCCGATTTTTATATGCCAGACGTTCTATGCAGCCAATGTTAACCATAATTACAATCTCTCCTAATCCGGTTGATAACGAGCTTCATCTAATCGTCTCGCCAAAGTGTTACAAACCCTGGGGTGACGGAAGTTGAAAGCACGACCTGTTTTACCGTAATAACGCGTTCTGTATTAGGCCTATGTGGTGCTGTCGGTGTAGCGGCGGTTTCATGTTCCTTACCAAATCTCCTATTTTTGTAGCAGACCTGCTGGCTATTTTTCGTTAATCCAGGCTGGCTATTTTCTGCTGACCGCCTCCATGATGTTGCATTGTGGAAGTATTTGAGAATTTTCAACAAGGGGCTGGGTTGGTTCTTGCTCTTGTTACAATTTCTCTCTCTCTCTCTCTCTCTCTCCCATCCTCAGGCCTCTCTCTCCATCCCCAACTCTCTCTCCTCTCTCTCCTCGCCTCACTCTCTCCCCAACTCTCTCTCTCTTCCTTCAATCTTCTCCTCCGCCTTCACACTCCCTTCTCTCTCTCCTCATCACTCCTCCCACATCCTATCGTCTCCTCTCTCGCAACCTCTCCTCTCACCTACCATCCTGTCTCGCCGCTAACTCTCTCTTCGTCTCCTCTCTCATCTTCCGCATCGCACTCTCTCTCCAACTCGCAAGCTCTCTCTCTTCTCTCTCTCTCTCAACTCTCTCTCATCTCTCTACTCTCTCTTCACTTCTCTCTCTCGTCTCTTCCCTCTCTGTCTCTTCTCTCTTCGATCTCTCTCCTCTCGCTCCTCTTCTCTTCTCGCCTCCTCTTCTCTCTCTGTCTCTCTCTCTCCTTTTTTAAATCTTTTCTTCTTTTTAAGGTTTAGCAGGAAGCCCCTGAGGTGGTGATATTCCGTAAGGGATTCAATTATACATTTAATCTCACGAAATCTTAGACTACACTATCTCAAACGACTCCACAACGGAAGAACCTTTAAACTACTACTCTCAGATCTTAATTTTCTTTCTTCTTACCTGCTGTGGTCATTTTCCACCTTTTTCCTTTAGTTGGTTTTAATTAAACGTACAGAGGGCAACGAAAGGGTCGGAACGGTTAGCCTGGGAAGTGTACATCAAAATCGTCTCTATGATCTCCTGAGTGTTGGATGCTGGGGAGATAATCTTGAAGTGGAGGAGAGGGGGAGATGGGGAAGGGGAGGGAGATGGAGGGAGAGAGAGGGGAAGATGGGGAAGGGGAGGGAGATGGAGGGAGAGAGGGGGGAAGATGGGGAAGGGGAGGGAGATGGAGGGAGAGAGAGGGGAAGATGGGGAAGGGGAGGGAGATGGAGGGAGAGAGAGGGGAAGATGGGGAAGGGGAGGGAGATGGAGGTTGAAGTGGAAGATGGATGGGAGAGAGAAGAGAGAGGGAAGATGGAAAGGGGAGAAAGATGAGGAGAGAAGGGATGTTCGGGAATGAGAGATAGAGATAATGGAAGAAGGAAGGGAGGGAGATGGAGGGATAAAGGGGAAGATTGGGGAAGGGAGAGATGGAGGGAGAGAGTGGGGAAGCTGGGGAAGGGGAGGGAGATGGAGGGAGAGAGAGGGGAAGATGGGGAAGGGGAGGGAGATGAGGGAGCAGAGAGGGAATATGGATGGGGAGGAGAATGGAGGAAGAGAGGGAAAAAAATGGGGGAAGGAGGGAATGGAGGGGCGAGAGTGGGGAAGCTGGGAATAGGGAGAAAATGGAGGGAGAGAATGGGGAAGATGGGGAAGGGGAGGGAGATGGAGGGAGAGAGTGGGGAAGATGGGGAAGGGGAGGGAGATGGAGGGAGAGAGTGGGGAAGATGGGGAAGGGGAGGGAGATGGAGGGAGAGAGAGGGGATGTTGGGGAAGAGGAGGGAGATGGAAGGATAAGGAGGGAAGATGGTCAGGGGAGGGAGAAGGAGGAGCAGAGGGGAAGC
>NW_028234404.1:34140277-34147777 GCF_977035675.1 Penaeus japonicus | reverse complement strand
GTAGAACAACATCAGGGTTATGCTTGTTACACATAACTGTAGTTGTAGTAGCAGAGAGACCTGAAATTGTGAGGTAAGATTTTAGAGTAGAGTAGAACTGAATTCGTTGCCTTAGAGGAAAAAGAGGCTTAATATTAGCAGAGGAGATATTGTGGAGAATAGGGCGTAAGTCATGTGGAGTAATGAGACTGGGAAGCACTTCGCCTGCTGTTGCTGAAATCAACGAGTTGGTTATTGAGTTAAAGTAACCAGGCCGGAGAAATCAGCAATCGACTGAAGCGAAATTTTGACTTCCACATTGTTTGTTACTGGTAAGACTAGCCCATGGTCCTCAACGAAGGCTCCTGGCACTGCGCGAAGCCTAGGGGGTAGGGCATGGCGATCGGCAGACGCCAATGCGAAGAATGATAAGCCCAAGAGGAGTAAGATCTGGAAGATAAAAATCAATTAGTGTTCATCGGCCGGGGGAGAATAGTACTTATGAGCAAGCTTTAGGACGTCGAAATGAGACCAAGATTGTTCACCTGACTGTATGCATTTAATGTAGGCCTTGTTGTTCTTTACACTAATTACTCTAAATGGACCTTCAAATCTAGGAGCAAGCTTTGACTTAATATTGAGTGGTTGGTTGACTTTTCTAAATACTAATGCTCCAACTTCAATGTCCTTGTGGTGGGCCACTTTGTGTTGAAATGACAGTATTTTATCTCTGGAATTAGTCAAATGCTTCTTTGTGATCTGAAAGATGGACTTGTTTCTATTTAGGAGATATTCAGCATAATTATCATTATATGAAGGAACTTGATTTTCATCAAAGAGGTCATAGGGTAGTCTTTTATCCATTCCATATAAAAGAAAATGTGGGGTATCACCTAAGGAAGAGTGGAATGTACTATTAATACAAGACTGGATTGTCAATAGCGATTCATCCCATGTGTCCGATGTCGCATCAACAAGCGATCTCATTAATGAGAGGATGGAGGAGTTGAGCCTTTCTGTAATACCATTACTTTGTGGGCGGTAAGGGAGAATGTTAACACGAGTTACATTCATGATATCACATAGCTTATCCATGACCTTGTTATGAAATTCAGTCCCGTTATCAGTTGAAAAATACATGGGGGCTGAATGTCTATGACAGAAGTCGTGAAAAGCATGTGCAACAACATTTGCTGTTTTGTTGGGCACGGGGACGAGTTCACAAAAACGAGTGAAGTTATCAATGAAGACTAAAATATAACGATTACCATTGCGAGAAGGTAGAAAACCTGACAATGTGTCGCAAGAGACTTTCTGGAAAGGAAAGTCTGGAATGTCATATTTCAATGCAGGGGCTGGGTCGTTGGTATTTATCTTGTAATATGGGCATTGCTTACAAGAGTGAACATGCTTAGCAACTTTGCTAATAAGGTGTGGGAAGAAGAAGCGTTGCTGAGCTAAGTGAATTGCCTTGTACTTACCACAGTGTGCAGCTTCTTTCGATTCATGGAAAAGAGGAAGGATTCGACCTTCAAGGGATTCAGGAATAACTACAAGTTTACGAGATGCCTTGAGCTTTCTTGTCCTATATCTAGACTTGTAGCAAAGTAGACCGTTAGCATCGAGGTAAAGTTGACTTACTCGAACATGTCTGCTAGGGGGAGGTCTTTCATTCCTTTCTAAAGCTTGAATTAAGGGGCCGTACAGATTATCATTACGTTGCGCTATCCGAATCTCGTCCTCCGTGGGTGGGTCCATGGGAGGTACGGCTGGGGCAGCCAAGACCGGGGCGGTAATAGAATGAATGGGGTCGGAACGGCGACCATTAACATGTGCAGACCGGATCTCGTCCTCCGAAGGAAATTCAACGGTAGGCGCGGCAGTATTTACCAAGATCGGTGCAATGTCAGAGAATTTCACCTTGCGGGAGGCAAAGGTGGGCGAGGAGCTAGATTCAGGCAGGTTGTGAGCGTCAGAGAGGGGAGCGCGTGATAGCGCGTCGGCAACGACATTTTGTTTCCCGGGTAAGTAAACAATGGTGACGTCAAACTCTGCAAGAATTTCAATTGCGCGGGCGCGTCGTCCATGAGGGTCCCTACCCTTAAATATGGACGTGAGGGGGGAATGATCAGTGTGCACTTCTATCTGATATCCCAAGATTAGCTCTCGAAAATGACGGAGGGCCCATGTGATACTGAGAAGTTCACGGTCCGTCGTGTGATAGCGTTTTTCCGCTGAATTGAGGGCGCGACTTGCAAAAGCAATGGGCTGCATTTTTCCAGAATGGCCATGTTTCTGGTGGAGTACTGCTCCAAGCCCGAGGTTTGAGGCATCAGTGGTGAGGACAAAAGGCAAATTGAAATCGGGGAAGGCTAAGAGTGGAGCCTTAATTAGTTGTGACTTAAGAGTTGTAAATGCAGCTTTTTTCCTCGTCTGTCCACTGCCAAGTAGTATCCTTTTTAAGGAACTGATTAAACAGTGTCGCGATGGACCCGTAACCTTGAATGAACGGCCTGTAAAAACCTAAAAGGCCTATAAATTACTTCAATTCCTTCTAGTTTTTCGGTGTTGGAAAGTCGGCAATGGCTTTAACTTTTGAATCATTAGGTGCTATACATTTAGATGACAAGGTATGGCCTAAGAATTCTAACTTAGACTTGAAGAACTGACATTTGCTAGGTTGAATACATAATCCTGCAGTTGATAGCCTATTGAAAACCTGGCGCAATTTATTCTCGTGTTCAGAGAGGGAGGGTGAGCAAATTAAAATATCATTTAAATACACGAGGACCTGATCATTAATTAATCCTGATAGTACAAGTGACATTAATCTGCTAAATGTGAGAGGGGAATTGCGAAGGCCAAAAGGACATACTAAAAATTCAAAGTGTCCCATATGAGTCGAGAAAGCCGTATATGGCACGCTTTCAGGAGCCATAGGAACTTGCAGGAAACCTTTAGCAAGGTCAATAGTTGAAAAAATCTTATTATTAGAGCCAATGTCTTGCAACAACAATCTAAGATTAGGAATTGGGAATGGTTCTGGCACTGTTACTTTATTCAACTTGCGATAGTCGACCACTGGGCGGAAAGTATTATCCTTCTTTGGAACAAGGAGGAGGGGGGAGGCCCAGGGTGAATTGCTTGGTTGAATAAGATTCATGTCTAACATTGTTTTAACTTCCTTTTCCAAGGCCTGTCGCTTCGAATGAGGGATCTTATAACTCGGTATGTACGAAGGCTTAGCATCAGGCTCGAGGGTAATGGAGTGTTGAAGCAATGTTGTTTTTCCGATAGGACGGTCCTTGGTTGGCAGTACGCTTGGGAATTCTTTAAATAAGTTATTCAAAATATCATATCCTTCATGAAAATCTAAATTTTGCTTTAGAACATGATCAGAGCTCTGCTCATCAGGGGAAGATGATGTTGCAGAAAAAACAGGGGAGGGAACAGGTAAATCAAATTCGCAGATAGGCAATTCTGTGAATTCATAAGATATTACAGGTACACCAGCGTTAATAGTCAATGGGGCCGGGGTAAGATTAAATACATGCACCTGACATCTATTATCAGTGATATTATACAAGGAAGGTAATGTTGCACAACCTTTTACTCGTATATTATCAGGTAATATCAAAGCGGTACCATTTGCCGAAGGACAAGAAACGTCTATCAGTAGATCATGAAATGCCGGGATAGTAGTGGTAGCACTAGCTATAAACTTAGGAGCATTATCATTAGCGGTCCAAGATTTCGCATAGTCGTCAACGTGTTTTGCGCGCGAAGGTTTGCGTGATGCGGGTGCGCGCGCAGCGAGAGGAGAGGTGAAGCGAGGGCGGGTGGGAGGGGTAGGGGGGTGGTGGGGAGGAGAGGATGGAAAGTGAGGTGTAGACATGGTGTGACTATGGTCATGTGTGACTTCATAGATTGCCATTGCGGGTGTGAAAGGGTCGGCATGTGTCCATAGGCAAGAGGGAGTCCTTAACAGATAATTCTGACCATTAAAAGTAATGCTATTACTCTGAGGGTGGAGGGAAATTCCCGTACGGTATAAGAAATTATGACCCAACAAAAGGTGTCCCGAAGTAAAATTAGATTCTACAACGACAAACTTGTGAGCAAAAATTTCACTACCAAGAGAAATGTTAAGGACTTTGCTGCCTAAAGCTGATACCTTATCTCCTGTTATCCCGCAAATGGTGGTTTGACTCGGTTGCAAATCTAATGATAATTCAAAATTCCGCAAGGTATTCAACGAGACCACAGAACAAGAAGATCCGGTGTCTAAGAAGAAATATGCAGGCTTGTCATTCAATATAGATGGAAGCAAAGGCGGTTGAGTGATATCATTAGGGATGCTACTAGTCGAGACAATGTGGTGTGTTACCGGTATTGTGCTTGTAGTGTCGCCGTGTCTGGGTGTTTTTGGCTTTTCCCTAAAAAATGGCGGTTTGCTTGGCGTTGCTGGAGCAATTTGTATGTTTGATCCACCTGGTCAGGGAACGCTGAGCAGTGAGGCCAAGGGTGTGAGCGTGTGCCATGATAAGGACAGTACGGTGTCGAATAACATGAGTCGGCACCGTGACCTTTCGCACAGCAATTAAAACACTGATCTCTGTCTGGTGCCCAATTCGTGACACAAGGTTGTTTACGTCTGGGTACATGAGGTGAGTTAGATGATGGGGGAAAGCGAGTTTTATGTCCCGTATTATATCTGTGAGGGGAGGATTGTCTTGGGTGTTGTGTTTTCGTGTCATGGTTGTGGAACCGCGGGTTAGGGTTGTGTTGTGGTTTGTCGTTTGGTTGTTTGTGTTTGTTTGTGTTACGCAAGGGTGTGTTGTCTTGTGTGGTCGTGTTTGCCTTAGTTGTGGGAACGCCTGCATTGACTGATACTGCGGGAGCCTTCTCTCTGATAGACTTGGCAAATTCGCCGGGTAACTTCAGTAAATCAGTATCTTCACAGGGTTCCCAAACTTGTTCTTGTACAGAAGTAGGTAAAGAAGCAACAAGGATAGATTTGACCATATACGTCATAGAGGACACGTGATGGTCGTGAAACAAGGACTTTACGTGGGAGTCATGGTTGTGGGGAATACTCTTAACCCATTTTGAAACTTGAACCCGAAGCTGATTGATAAAGTATCGAATGTCTTCTTCGGACAAGGAAGCAGGCTTTAACTGAATAAGTCTCGCGAACTGAATATGGTGACTTACATCCAAGGATTTGAACGAAGATCTAAATATATCCTGGAAATAACTCCGACCGCTGGGATAGTGGTGGAATTAGCAGTTGAGATGATTGTGTGGGGGGTCAGAGATCGGGAAACGGGACGGGAGGGAGAATGGGAAGGTACAGTATCCAACCCAAAGAATATTTCGGTAGTTTCCCTGAGATTTCTGAACACTTTACCACTTCGTAATTCACTCATGAATAGGCGCGAGAAAGAAATCCAGTCACTTCACAATAGAAAGAAAAAGAAAAAAAAAGTGGGTAACACAAGGCACAACACTAGGGTGTGAAAAACAATTAAGAGTAAGAAAAATGACACGAGGGATATCGACCTTAGTCGCAACTAACCTTCATTACCGATGTCTTCGTCCTGTCAGTCAACTTGATGCGCTGTTTGCTGTGAGACACTGGAAAAAATGTTCGCGATGGTGGTACGTAGCTAATTATTGTACCAATTATTGCGAAAAAAAGAAACGTGAGGTTCTCATCGTACGCTGCCACCAGATTATGTGATGGGTATAAGATCACTCTAATATCCACACATAGAGAAATATAAGGTTGGTGTCAAACACAGCAGCTGATACAATAACAATATATTATAACTTCAATAATATGACACGATATAATATATATATATATATATATATATATATAAATATAACAAGGAATGACTCTGGAAATAAAGATCGGGATTAGCACTAGTTCACAATAGTAGATGTAGGAGTGCGAGTGGTAGATGTTGGTGATTAAGGTCAAGGACCTCGAGTGACTTCGCTATCGTCAGTATATCTCAGGACGGCTCGCTAGGCGTGGCGATGAGCCGTCTACAGGAAAGTAGGCGTAACTATTCCAAGTGTCAGCTTGGGTCGCGATTTCCTGATTGGCTGACTTCGGGTCGTCATAATTCATAGGTCCGCCCTCGGGTCAGCCTTTGAGGGTGATATTCCTATGATGGGGAGATGACCAGAATTTCCAGAAGGGCTAAAGTTGCAGGTGCTGCCTTTAACGAATCTTTGCCCGATCTCTGGGGGATATACGAAATCCGATAATTGTGAAGGTCACATCTGTGTATTGTAATTTGATCATGTATCTCAGGTCAGACATATGCTCTGTTAACCGTTAAACATAAATACTTTCATATATATATATTTCTTATTTGTCTTGTTTTTCTTTCTTTTCCTCTCTTTCTCCTCCTTTTCATCTCTCTTCTCCCCTGTTCTTCTCTTTATTCTTCATTCGTCTGCTCTGCTCCATCTTCTGTATTATTTTTCCAGCCTTCTGTTTCTTTTTCACATCTTTACTTTTTCTCTCCTCCGTTCTCCCCTCCTCTCTTTCCTTCTTCTTCCCTTCCTCTCCAGCTCTCTTCCTTTATTTCCAATTCATTCCTCTTTCTCTCCTCTTCTCTCGTTTTCTTCTACTCTCTCTCTCTCTTTCTCTTCTCTCGTCTCATTTATTCCTCTACTTTTCTCCTTTCTTTCTCTCCTTCTTCTTCCAGTTTTTCCCTCTTCTCTCCTCCCTGTCTTTCTATTCCTCTTTTCCTATTCTCCTCTTATTCTGTCTATTTTTCTCTACCTATTCTTCTCCCTGTCTTTCTCATCTCCTCCCTTTTTCGATTCTTCTCTACTCTTCCTCCCTGTTATTTTTTCTTTTCTTTTTTATTCCTCTCGTCCTCTTTTCCTCCCTCTCTCTATATATATCTCTGAATCTTCCCTTCTTCTCTTCTCTCCTCTGTCTTTATAAAAAATTCCTTCTCTCCTCCCTACCTCTATAGTCTCCCCCTTCTCTTCTTTTCCTCCTCTCCTTCTTCCTGTCTTTTATTTCTCCTCCTCTCAACTCTATCTTTCCATTTTTCCCTTTCTCTTCTCTTCCTCTTCTCCTCCCCCGCCTCCCTCTTCGTTAGCCTCATGCCATCTTCTCCGGCTCCTCTCCTTTCAGTGGTTATTTCAAAGGGTTATAACACGAGATGAATCGATAAGGTCCCCCATTAGAGATTTTCTAAGGTAACTGTAATAGGATTCTTTGAAGGCGAAAGTAGGAGAAACCATAGGGCGTGAAGGAGGGAATAGGAGAGATGTGTCTACTTTATATGGATGTCTGGATGTTAGGCCTTCTGTCTAGATTTGTTTGTATATAGGCCTGTGATTCTGTGTTTGTCCTTCTTTCCTGTTTTGTCTACCCGTGTGTGTCTGTTTTACTTTTTTTATTTTTTATTTTTTGGTCTTTCTTTCTTTTCGATATTCTTCTCGTTATCCCAATGTTTATATCTATCTATTTATGTGCAAGTTTCGGTC
>NW_028234404.1:34096275-34098775 GCF_977035675.1 Penaeus japonicus | reverse complement strand
TATGATGATAAGAAATATTAACGGAGTAATGGTGATAATTGATAGTGAAGGCAACAGTAATAATAATCATGATAATAGTGCTAATGAAATGATAATAATAATGATGATGATGAAGAAGAAAATAATAGTAACGATTATGATAATAATGAAAAAAATATATCAAAAGATAGGAGAATAATAATCATAATGACAATGAAAATGATGAAAAAGATAAAAATATTGAGGTTGAGTATGATAATGATAATGAAAACAACAATAATAATGAAAGAGAATGGTAATAATGATAACATTAATAATGGTACTCATAATGATAATAATATAATAATAGGAGCAATAACGATAGCAAAAACAACAACAACAATGATTATAACAATAACAGCAACAACAATAATGGCAATAACACAGCAGCAGCAAAAACAATAATAATGATGATGATGATGATGGTAATGATGATAGCAATAATGATAACAATGGAAAAAATGCTAATTGTGAAAATAATGATAAAGATAATAATGATGATAATAACAATGTTAAAAGAAAATAATAATAATAATAATGATGATGATGATAATAATAATAATAACAATAATAAAAATAATATTAATAATAATGATAATGATAATAATAAATGATGATAATAATAATAATAATAATAATAATAATAATAATAATAATAATGATAATGATAAGAATACTGATAATACTGATAATAATGATAATAATAATAATAGTAATAATGATAATAATAACAATAACAATAATAACAAAGTGGTGCAAAGTCCGTGTTAACCCAAAGGTATGGTCTATGATCATCAAGTCAAAGTGTAAACCAATTTCCCCTTAATGCTGGCCAGGGAAACCGCTAAGTGCTAAGGGCCTGGCTTGCCCCTGTCAACTGAAATTCCTGAAAGCGATAGCGTGGAGGGAGTTTCAGTCCATAAAAAATGGGTTTGTGCCAGCGTGATAATCTCTTTTTGATTTTCAGCCTAATGAAAAGAAATGCTAAAACTGATTGAAAAATACTTAAGTGGAATAGGAAATGGGAAAATATGTGATTAAGATTTCATAAAAGGATTAAAACTACTGTAAAAAAATAGAATGATTAAGGGCTCAAAAATAAAAATTAAAGCAAAACCAGCAAGTCTAGTGCAACCGTTGAAGGCTAAAATAACACAGATTCATAAATATGTCAGGAAAACAACTAAGGCTGGTAAAAAAAAAAACAAAAAAAAAAAAACAATGTGGTGCAATGTCATATTAAGAAACACGAATAAAAAAAAATCAAACCGTGTACTAAAAGCGTCTTATTCATTTAATACCTAATGCTCTCTAGATGTCCAGCTCCTGTGTTAAAGAATGACAGGCCTTCAGAACTTAACTTTCAAATTCCTTGATAGTAGTTTACGTATTAGTCTCAACCATGCCAAAATGGCGACACAGCCGACTAAATACAATTACAAAGGACTGGAAAAACAAAACACATTTGTGGACTGTCTGACCATCTCCCTCCATTGTAAAAAGAAAAAAAAAAAGAAAAAGAAAAAAAAAACTAAACATCACCTTAGTGACGTCAGAGGCGTGCTGTTTGTAAAATACTTCAGTAAATTGATATAGGTTAAAAGACGGCTAAAAGAGACACAGAAATGAAAGAAGAAACAGAAAGATATTAAAAACATGAACTAAAAGACGATATAAATGAAATAAAGTGAAAATAAGATATTCAAAATGTTTCCCCTAATACCTTAAATAAACACAAAGCAAAATTGTTATATAAATTTATATATTTATATATATATATATTTATATTATTATATATATATATATTTATATATATATATGTATATATATATTTATATATAATATATTATATATATATACATATATATTATAAATTTACATTCCTGAAACAGACCAAAAACCCGCGCGTCAGATTGACAGGCCGGTGATTCAATTCCGCTAGACTACACGACCCCGCTAAAAAAAAAATTGTCTGACAAGACGCCTTACACGTATGGAATGTTCCTTTATGTACTCTTGTCAGAGAGTGTGATAGCGAAGTTATTAATATATATATATATATATATATATTATAAGATATATCTATATATATATTTTATATTTAAAATATATATTGTACATATATCGATATTATATAATATATATATATATATATATATATATATATATATATATATAATTTTTTTTTTTTCGTTTCTTTTTTTTCTTTTTTCTTTTTTTTGTGGGACGCTGCGATTTACACTTACGTTTATACAAGGATTTTTTTTTTTTTTTTTATCATCATCTATGGTATTACTGTTCCCCTTATCTTCTCTCACTTCTCTTCTTCTTGTCTCGCTTCTTCTCTCTCTCTCTCTCTCTCTCTCTCTCTCTCTCTCTCTCTCTCTCTCTCCTGTCTCGCTCTCTCTCTCTCTCTCTCGATTTTTCCCTCTTCCTTCCTTCTCCCTTTTTCTTTGGCAGTGTTAAAAGCTCGTATGTGTCG
>NW_028234404.1:34071852-34074352 GCF_977035675.1 Penaeus japonicus | reverse complement strand
TTTTTTTCTAGATATGCTTGTATACGGATGAATGTGCGTGTGGGCGTGTCTGGATGTGCTTGTATGTAGATGCATTTGCTTTTGTATGTGTGTGTGTGTGTCTGGAACTGTGTGTGTTTCATGATGTGCTTATCTGTGTATGTATGTCCTTGTGTGTGTCTGTGTGTGTTTCTGGATATGTGTCTGGATGTGTGTGAATATGTGTATGCTTATTGATGAGAATTTTCTCGATATCGCCAATAAGAAAACTTTGAAATACTTCAAAGCTTTCAAATCAAAACAAAAACTGACAATACGCACGTGTCTGCAGAGATTTATTGAAATATATATATAGATATTTTATTATTTACACTCCACGCTTGTAATGTAACGGTTCCTTTAGATAAAAAAAAAAGAAAAAAAAAATCGTGTTATGACCTGGCTTCAGTGTCCGTTTTCATTTGGCACTTGCCTTTAACTTTCTTCGGTTTCGTTGGGTTTTATCAAATCCGGTCGAATCTTTATAAACGCACTTTTTTATTCCCTTACCCTCTTCATGATTACTATTTCTGGTGTTTAACATTTTTTCGGCTCATACTCATCTTATCACGTATCATCATTACCATGGTAATCTTCACTTAGTATTATCAGCATCATTATTATTCGTGTATTTATAATTATTTCTACTATCGTAACCTTTACCTTTATGATTATCATAATTATCACCATGACCATCATAATCATAATTATAATCATTGCATCATTATCATCATAATGATAATTATTGCATCGTTATCATCATAATCACAATTATAATCATTGCATTATTATCATCATAATCATAATTATAATAATTGCATCATTATCATCATAATCATAATTATTGCATCATTATCATCATAATCACAATTATAATCATTGCATTATTATCATCATAATCATAATTATAATAATTGCATCATTATTATCATAATCATAATTATTGCATCATTATCATCATAATCATGATTATAATCATTGCATTATTATCATCATAATCATAATCATTGCATCATTATCATCATAATCACAATTATAATCATTGCATCATTATCATCATAATCACAATTATAATCATTGCATCATTATCATCATAATCACAATTATAATCATTGCATCATTATCATCATAATGATAATTATTGCATCATTATCATCATAATCACAACTATAATCATTGCATCATTATCATCATAATCACAATTATAATCATTGCATCATTATCATCATGATCATAACTATAATAATTGCATCATTATCATCAGAATCACAATTATAATCATTGCATCATTATCATCATAATCATAATTACAATAATTGCATTATTATCATCATAATCACAATTATAATCATAGCATCATTATCATCATAATTATAATAATTGCATTATTATCATCATAATCACAATTATAATCATTGCATCATTATCATCATAATTACAATAATTGCATTATTATCATCATAATCACAATTATAATCATTGCATCATTATCATCATAATTATAATAATTGCATTATTATCATCATAATCACAATTATAATCATAGCATCATTATCATCATAATCATAATTATAATAATTGCATCATTATCATCATAATCACAATTATAATCATTGCATCATTATCATCATAATCATAATTATAATCATTGCATCATTATCATCATAATCATAATCATAATAATTGCATCATTATCATCATAATCATAATTATAACAATTACATCATTATCATCATAATCATAATTATGATAAGTGCATCATTATCTTCATAATCATAATTATAATCATTGCATCATTATCATCATAATCATAATTATGATAAGTGCATCATTATCTTCATAATCATAATTATAATCATTGCATCATTATCATCATAATCATAATGATTATCCGTATCACGTGTAGTAGTAGTATAAGTAATAATTTTCATAAGTTTCATAATTCATATTGCAAAGGATTCATATGTTCAGATTTATATATAATTAACAAACTTAAATCCTGAATACTTTTACTATGTATGTATATAATCCTCCTTCAATATATATGTACTTTGCATTTTGAAATATTTCAATAAAAAAAATCTTCAACTTAATACATCATATATACTTATGAACTTTGTGAACTTGACGGCAATAAACCTTTATGCTTATTACAAGTTTTCAACATGAGGCAATATGATGCAAAAGAAACAAAAAACCAAGTGTTTGACACGCTAGGTTGAATATCAAGTCTTATTTAAGATAAAAAGGTTACATCAAGTCGGAACATCATAATACGACTGTGATTTAAAGTAGTCCATAACTATAACTCACACACGCAAACAGACAAGAGGAGAGAGAAAAGGTTATTGTTACGACGGCTAAAGACTTATTGCAATAGGATGATGAGAAAATAGAGATAAAACGGAACAAACGTGTTAACATCAAATCCTTGGAAAAGGACAAACAATCCTTTTTTTTTAACTATATTTTTTTGTTATTA
>NW_028234404.1:34064352-34066852 GCF_977035675.1 Penaeus japonicus | reverse complement strand
TATATGCATACATAAAATATATATAATTATATATATTATATATATATATATATATATATATATAATAATATAGTATGCTACATATATATATATAAAAAAAAATATATATATAATATATATATATATAAAAAATATATATATAGATTTGTATTATGGATATATATATATATATATCTATATATTATATAATATATATATAAAAAAATTATAAAAATACATATATATATATAATTTTTTTTGTGTTGTGTGTGTTGATGTTTATGTATGAATATAATATTATATATCTTATAATATAATAATACTATATATATATCTATATAGTATATAATAAACATATATAAATGATAAAAAATTATCAAATATATTATATATCTATATATATTGATTATATGTATAATATTTACAATATATAAAGATCGATATATAATATATATATAGATAATAATAATACACACAAACTCTCACACACTACGCCATACACAACACACTAACCCACACTCACACACACACACACATACACACATCAACTACACCACACACACATAACCACCCCCACACACCACACAAACACACTCACACACAGTATCTATTATATCTATATAATATATAAATAGAATATATATAAATAATAAACTATATATTACATACATACATAATAAAATATATATAATATATAAATCTTTATAATTAATATATATCTATATATATATAGTCTATATATATGATATGAATGTATGTATAAATAGAATATAAATATAAAAATATATATATATAAAATATATATATATAATAAAAATAATATTATAATATAAATATATATATATTTTTTATATTTAAATACCATTTAAATAAAATATATCTAATATAATAGATAAATTATATATATTATCTTAAAATATATTAAGGATAACATATATATTATATATATAGATATATCTAAATAAAAATATATTTAAAGAAAAATAGACATAATAGATATATATATATATAAGATCATAGATATAACATATAATAATATATATATTATAATATATATATTTATATATTTTTAAATATATATATAATTTGTGTGTGTTGTTGTTGTGTGTGTGTGTGTGTGTTGTGTTTGTTGTTTTTGTGTGTTGGTTGTTAAGTGTGTGTGGATGATTTTGTTGCTGTTATTTGTGTAATTGTTTTGGTAAAAGTTGGTCATTATATTGTTTTTTTTTTCTATTCTAGGTGTATGTCTTTCAAATCTCCCACCAATTCTTCTGGTCCCTAATCTCTCAAAATCATAAATCCCATTTTACCGTTACCGCTAAACACCCACTCCCCACACCAAAGCCAAAACAACCCTTCTTTTTTTCTATCTCGCTCTACTCTCCTCTCACTCCTCTTCTTCTCTTCCTCGACGTCTCCAGCTGACAGTTCCTCTGATTTGCAGCCGTGTCTCGCACCGCCTTAGCAACGCAATGCTCTTTACGGCGTGACATAATCATGATGATAGCCAATCGTTTATGGTTTCGTCCCGAAGGCTCTTCCTTTACGATGTGGTGTTTTTCTTCTGCTTTGGCACTCCTCGCGGGGAAGGAAGTGCCTCGGCGAACGTCCCGGGTTCTCTCTGTCTGCTGCTCTCTTTCGTGCTCTGTGTGTGTCTGTTTAGCTGTTTCTCCTCTCTCTGTCTCTTTCTCTCGGTCTCTTTCTATCTGCCTTTTTCTATATTTCTGTCACGGTGTGTTATTCTCTTTTTTTCTTTTTCTCTTCCTCTCTCTCTCTCTCTCTCTCTCTCTCTATCTATCTATCTATCTATCTATCTATCTATTTATCTATCTATCTATCTCTCTATCTCTAACTCTATCTTTCATTCTAGTTTGATATAGATACACAAAGAGATGGATAGAAAGACAAATAGATAAATACATAAATAGAAAAATAGATGTTAATGACATAGAAAGAGGTAGACAGAGTAGAGGAATAAATAGCTAAATATTCCAGTAACCATGAATATATATTTTATATACATATGTACAACAGAGCCGCGTTTATACTCTATGTACAACACATATTTACATATATCGGACTTCTTTTGTTGGAAACTCGCGCGGGCCCGACAGTGAAATGTGTTTCTCAGTGCCCTTAAAAGTTTTATATTTCTAAATGGAGATTTTCAATGGCAGGCATCAGCTCCTTGTCGATTCGTATACACAATATCCATGACAGGGGTATGAAATCTGAGTGTATATGTGTGTAAATATATATCATATATAATATATTACATATATATATATATATATATATATATATATATTTATATATATATATATATAATATATATATATAACATATATATATATATATATATATATATACAAATACATATACATATATATACATATATATGTATATAATATATTATATATATATATATATAAATATATATTTTTTTTTATATTATCTATATATATATATATTACGCTCTCTATCATCCTATTATTTATACATACCTACATGACATAATTAC
>NW_028234404.1:34045366-34047866 GCF_977035675.1 Penaeus japonicus | reverse complement strand
ACCCGCACTCCCCCTCCCCTTTTTACTCCCCTCACCACCTCGACTTATATATATATATATATGTATGTATGTATGTATATATATACATAGACACACACGCACACACACACACACACACACATACACACACACACACACACACACACACATACATACATATATATATATATATATATATATGTGTGTGTGTTTGTGTGTATATTTCTTTGTGTATATTTATATGTGTGCGTCTGTGTGTGTTGGAATTTTAGAATCACATAATAATAAACAAATAATGAAAAGAAAAACATGAATACTTCATGGGTTTCATTTTTACGATTCAATTATTCTTATGAAATTTTATTTCAGTATAGCAATTCATTTCGTGTTCCAAATGTATAAACGAATAGGCAGATATATAAATACACCCATAGATAAATAACATGAAACGGAGAGATCAAAGCAAAAATGGGGTAAGTATTCCTCTCAATTTCTCTCATGTAGACAGAGGAAATAGTAAGTCTTTTTTGCATATAAACATGTCAACCTGGAATGTCTTTGCAGGAAGAAAAACGGAAAGGTATAGAAAGGTATAGATAGAACAATCTACACCAATGCGATAACAACAATAATAAAACCAATGGCAATTATGAAGATGATATTTATGATAATAATGACATCCATGGTAATAATGATGAAAATAATAACAATAAGAATAAAAAGAAAAAGATAATCATCATGATTTTAATGGCAATAGAGATAACAATGATGATATTGATAATAACGATTCATAACTTAGACATAATCAAGTAGAAAGAATCCCTAATTGATATGATAAATAATTCATTTGATGTAAACGATCACTTCTTCTAAGAATAGGGTCAAAGAAAAATCAATACAAATAAAAACTAATGAATAGTGCTTCATAACCAATCCACCACAAGTAACCCACTCCATTAACAAGAAAATTACCATAAAAGATGCAAATTAGATAGCAATACCATCAAATCATAATCATAAATAAATATAGTGGAATCAAACGAGAATGAACCGTATGTGCCTATTAACTAATTCTAAATATATTCCATTAAACACTAATAGATAGTATTAAGATCGACAATGCTATTGAGAAGATAGATGGAACTATAAACAATTAGCGAGATCAATAGACGATTAAGGAGAAAGAAATGATATGAAATACCATTTGTTTTAACAGATAGACGTGAGAAATTGGAGGTCATTTAGTAAAGGAGGGCCTAGGTTTTTTGATTGGATTCATAAAGCAAGGGTTAATGTAGATGCGTCTAAATAAACAGCGAGACAAACGCACATCAATATACTCTAGACATCTCGTTCTCTTAACTCATTGGATATGGGTGTCGTGAACGTGCTGACGGTAGAATATTATATCACGAGCCCGGGTGACGTGAATGTGCCGTCATGCGTAAATGTTTTTCTTCATTTTTTTTTTCACCCATTGGAATGTTTTCTATAATTGTTATTTTACAATCATACTATGAGAAATAGCTATATCTAGTGACACATGAGGGGAATAATCATTGGAGTTACTATAATTTCCGTAATAAAGGTTTAGCTTAAAATCCCAAACACCACTCTCCTAGAACCAGAAGGAAAGAATATTTTGAATGGCACCCATCTACGGTCTCTACTAGGGTAATACTGTGTTGGGAGCCAGAATGAGAGGAGTAATGTGACCAAGACTGTGTACAGCAGCTGCAATGTGACCCTGTGCCAGTATGGATGGTTTGGCCTGTGACACCCGCAGCCATCTTCCTATTTTTCATCACTTCATCTTTTTATGTTTGGGATAGTTATTTTTTTCGTATTTTGTTTACGGAAATGATGAGAAAATAAAGTTATTGAGCTGATCTGGACACTATAATATAATCTTAGTCGGTTGCAATATTGCGAAGGCCTGTCAGATGACACATACAAGTCTCATGATACAGAAAAAAACAAAACAAGACACGAACTGACAAGCACATACAAGACTCTAGTGTCAGTTAAGGAGAGTGAGCGAGAAAGGCCGATATATGTCACGTGACATGTCGCTTGTCTCTTTTTCTCTCTCTCTCTCTCTCTCTCTCTCTCTCTCTCTCTCTCTCTCTCTCTCTCTCTCTCTCTCTCTTCCCTCTCTCTCTCTCTCTCTCTCTCTCTCCCCTCTCTCTCTCTCTCTCTCTCTCTCTCTCTCTCTCTCTCTCTCTCTCTCTCTCTCTCTCTCTCTCTCTCTCTCTCTCTCTCTCTCTCTCTCTCTCTCTCTCTCTCTCTCTCTCATACACACATACACACACTTTCCCTAAATGAATTGATTGGATGAATAGATAAATAGATAGACAAGCAGACAGACAAACTGTTAGGTAGATATAAAGGTAGATGAATAGAAAGATAGATATAAATACCTACGTATACATATACATATGAGCTTGTGTGTTTGAGAGAGATATATATAGAGAGAGGGGGGGAGAGAGAGAGAGAGAGAGAGACAGAGAGACGAGAAGAC
>NW_028234404.1:34037418-34039918 GCF_977035675.1 Penaeus japonicus | reverse complement strand
AAAAAAAAAAAAAAAAAAAAAAGGAAAAGGAAGATATCACCCCAAGCTGTTCCTAAACGCCCTATCTCCTTCCGCATAACCTGATGAGATAAACTAAGCCAGGCGTAGTAGAAAGTCGTCGCCACGGATGAGGTCGTCCTTGCAGAGCTCCGTTTGTGCGTCTTTTATGTGCAACAACAGGGCTGGAACGCAGGTGTATCAATCTTGGCCCGAGGTGATCCTGACATGGACTTGAGCAGGATATATCCCCGAGGGAGTGACTCTGGGCTCCGTATATCAACCTGGATAACAATATATTACCCCTTTTCTTATTATCTTCGTCCCCTTGTCCAGTGCCTTACCTTGCCTCGATCTCTTTTTCTTTCTTTTCTCTTTCCTACATTCATTTTTTTTTTTCTCTCTCTCTTTTCTTTCTTTTTTTTCTGCCACTTCCCCTCTTTGCTCCTGTCTTTTTCTCCCTCTTGGCTTCTCTTCTGCTATTCTTTCTCTTGATTTTCTTTCTCGCTCCATCCATTTCTTCTTTCCTTCTTATTTCCTTTCTCTTTGTCTCCCTTTTTTCGTCTCGTTTCAGTTTTGTTTCTTAATTCCAATCCTCCTATCCATCCTTACTTTCTTCCTCTTTCCCTCTTTTCTTTCCTTTTTTTTCCCTAGCTCTGTTTCCTTCTTTATATTTTTCTCTCTCCTTCATTTGCAACTCCTTCTTCCTTGTTTCTTTAAATCTTCTGTTTCTTCTCTCATTCTCCCTCCCTCCTTCCTTCCTATGTTTCCTCTTCTGTCTTTCCTCTTCCTTCTTTCTTTCCTCCATCCAGGTATTTTCTTTCTTCCTCTTCTTATCGTTCTGTTCTCTCTCTCTCTCTCTCTCTATCTATCTATCTATCTATCTATCTATCTATCTATCTCACTGTCTCTCTCTCTCTCTCTCTCTTCTCTCTCTCTCTTCTCCTTTATCTATCTATCTTCTATTCATTCTCCTCGAACACTCTTTCTCTCTCTCTCTTTTCTTTTATCTCTCTCTCCTCTTTTCTCTTATCTCTCGATTCTCTCTCTCTCTCTCTCCTCTCTCGCTCTCTCTTCTCTCTCTCTCTCTTCTTCTATCTTACTTACGTTTCTCTCTTTCTCTCTCTTTCTTTACCTATTTTCTCTCTCTCTCTCTCTCTCTCTCTCTCTCTCTCTCTCTCTCTCTCTCTCTCTCTCTCTCTCTCTCTCTCTCTCTCTCTTTCTTTATCTATCTCCATCTATTTCTCGCTCTCTCCTTCTCTCTCTCTCTCATCAACCTTCGGCACAACTGGATTATGCTACTTTTTGGATACCTTAACACAGGACATTTTATTTTTTTTTTTTCCATAATTATTCTCTCTTGTGTCTACATATACTCTCCATATCCTTTATACACCAAAGCAATAATGAAAGAGAGAAAAAAGAGAAAGAGATAAAAAAAAAAAATCAAAAGACAAAAGGAAGAAAAGGTCACATAAGTCTAGCGAGAAATCGATCCCTCACAACAGAAAACGGGAGACCTGAACTTCCACCACCGGTAACTATGCCATATTCCTAGCCCCGGAATTCTCACTAAATCAAAGCTTTGGACTCATTTCTTCCGAGTCCCTGAGTGTTCCCACGTTCTGAACGATCCCGCAAGTAATTATAGGTGCTATTAGATTGAACGTTCTTCAATGCATATACATTTTATGTGGGATAACCTCGCCATTTTTGGGATCCCTGGTCAAGACCATGTTGATCAGGTTGGAATGTGGATATAGGCCTTGCTGTGCCTCCTGCGCGGATTTTACATGGTATCTAGATTCTATTGCAAATGGAATGTGACTTGGTTGGTCAGTTCTCGAGGACCTGAGAGCCATAACATGAAACATTATGACCTGTTTTCGCAGGAAACTATCATGCATAACTCATGTATAACAAAAGCAAGAGGATGGGATATTGTGAACGCGAGAATATCATATTCGGAATATAAAATTTTGCCATGACCGTATATAAAAATGTGACTGTCAACCTGTCCATGCCTGAGCAGTAGGTAGGGGCGGGAGATATACAGATGTACGACTGTTTTTCTTTTCTTAGATGGTTTACTAGGAGAGAGATTCGTGAATAAAGAACTAAACTACATGTTTAACTTTCTGTCTCTCTCTCTCTCTCTGTCTGTCTCTCTTTCTTTCTGTCTGTCTCCTCTACTCACGTCTGCTGTCTCTCTCTCTTTCGTTCTGTCTGTCTGTCTAGTCTGTCTCTCTCTTCTTAGAGTCTCCCTCTCTCTCTCATCTCTCCTCTTCTCCATCTCCTCTCCGCCTCCCTCTCTAGGGTCTCTCGCTCGTCCCCCTCTCTCCACTCTCTCCTCTCTCTCCCTCTCTCTCTCCTTCTCTCTCCCTCATCTCTCTCTACTCCCTCTCTCTCATCCTCTCTCTCGTTCGCCTCCTTCTCCTCTCTCTCCCACCATCTCTCTTCTCTTCTCTCTCCTCTCTACTCCTCTTCTCATCTCTCTTCTTCA
>NW_028234404.1:34029918-34032418 GCF_977035675.1 Penaeus japonicus | reverse complement strand
ACCCCCTCCCCCCCCTTATCTCCTCTCCACCTACTCCTCCCCTCAACCTCGCTCTCCACCTACCCCCCTCACCCCCTCTCTCATCCTACCCCCCCCTACGAACCTTTCTCTCCATCTACCCCCCTCACCCCCTCTCTCAACCTACGGCCCCCCCTACCAACCTTTCTCTCCACCTACCCCCCCTCCCTCTTCCCCCCTCCTATCGAACAATGACTCACAAGTGACTCACCTGTGCGTGTAGCGAGGTATGGAGGGGGGAAGGGGGGGGGGATGGACGGAATAAGGGATGAAGGGGGGGGGTATGAGTCATCTCGTTGGGGTTATAGCAAAGCAATGAATAAAAGAGGAAGAAGAAAAAGAACGATAATGATAGTAATCATCTAATGATGGCGATTATCAGATGATATATAAATAAAGAGAGAGAGAGAGAGGGGGGGGGGGGGGGGGGGGGGGGGGAAAAGGGAGAGAGAGAGAGAGAGAGAGAGAGAGAGAGAGAGAGAGAGAGAGAGAGAGGGGGGGGGGGAAGATAGATTAGTAAAGAGAGAGAGAAAGAGGGAGAGAACGAGAGAGAGAATGAGAGAGAGAAAGAGATAGAGAGAGAGAGACAGACAGAGAGGGAAAGAGAGAGAGAAAGAGAAAAAGAGATTGAGAGAAAGGGGGAAAAAAATTAACAAGAATTGTATCGTAGAAAGGAAGGCGATAAGGAGAATAAAACAAAGGGCCAGGAATAGAAGCGATAACATCAACAAAAAAAAATAATAATAATAAAAAAAAAATAAATAAATAAAATTAAAAAAAAATAAAACGAAAAGGAAAACAGAAAGACAGTCGCAATGAAGACGGATATTAAGAAGAAGCAATTGAGAAAAAGATAAAAAAAGGAGATAGGAAACAAAAATAACACTATAAACAGTACGATAGCGAGAGAGGTAACGAAGTCAGTTTCGTGAAGTTGCATGCAATACGTGTGCCTAAGTGTGTTTATTTTTATCGTTTGTCTTATCTATTCAAGATAAAGATTATTAGTACATTCGAGCACTTTGAAGAGCCAATAAAAGAGAAGGAATGAAACGAGTGAGAACGAAAATGCTTAGAAAAATGGATAAGAGGGAAAGAGAGAGAGAAGGGGGGGGTAAGAAAAAGGAAATATCTATAGATATATATATAATATAATATATATATATAAATGATAATATATATATATATATATATACACATATATATATATCATATATACATATATATAAATATGTATATATATATAATATATATATATAGATATACATCTATAAAGAAATATGTAAAATATATATATATATATATATATATATATATATATATATATATATATATATATATATATATATATATATGAACTGGGAAAGAGAGGGTAGGCAGAGAGAAAGATAGCGAGAGAGAGAGAGAGAGATAGAACGGGACATCATTTACCAGAAAGAAAGATAAATCGAAAGAAGTTAGAAAGAGAGAAAGAAAGAGGAAACTAAAACATGGAGAAAAAAAGAAAAGAAAAAAAACAAGAGAAAGAACGAATTAGTGAGAAGGAAAGAGTCAATGAGAGAAAGCGTCAACGAGAGAGAAAGAGACCTAGAAAGATTTAAACAAAAGAGAGAAAGATTCAAACGAAAGAGAGCAAGATGCAACCGAAAGAGAGAAAGACTAACACGAGAGAGAGAAAAAAATTAACACGAGATAGAGAAAGATTCAAACGAAAGAGAGAAAGAGTCAAATGAAAGAGAGAGAAAGATTCAAACAAATAAAGGAAAATTTAAAGAAAGAGAGAAAGAATCAAACAAAAGAGAGAAAGAGTCAAACAAGAGAAAAAGATTCAAACAAAAGAGAGAAAGAGTCAAACGAAAAAGAAAACGATTCAAACAAAAGAGAGAAAGAGTCAAACGAAAGAGAAAAAGATTCAAACGAAAGAGAAAAAGATTCAAACGAAAGAGAGAAAGATTCAAACGAAAGAGAGAAAGAGTCAAACGAAAGAGAGAAAGAGTCAAACGAAAGAAAGAAAGATTTAAACGAAAGAGAGAAAGAGTCAAACGAAAGAGAGAAAGATTCAAACGAAAGAGAAAAAAGATTCAAACGAAAGAGAGAAAGATTCAAACGAAAGAGAAAAAGATTCAAACGAAAGAAAAAAAGATTCAAACGAAAGAAAAAAAGATTCAAACGAAAGAGAGAAAGAGTCAAACGAAAGAGAGAAAGATTCAAACGAAAGAGAGAAAGATTCAAAAGAAAGAGAGAAAGAGTCAAACGAAAGAGAGAAAGAGTCAAACGAAAGAGAGAAAGATTCAAAAGAAAGAGAGAAAGAGTCAAAAGAAAGAGAGAGAAAGATTCAAACGAAAGAGAGAAAAATTCAAACAAAAGAGAGAAAGAGTCAAACGAAAGAGAGAAAGATTCAAACGAAAGAGAGAAAGAGTCAAACGAAAGAGAGAAAGATTCAAACGAAAGAGAAAAAGATTCAAACGAAAGAGAGAAAGAT
>NW_028234404.1:34024918-34027418 GCF_977035675.1 Penaeus japonicus | reverse complement strand
CCTTTCCTCTATCTTCGTTTCCTTCTCTGTTTTTCTCCGTCCTTCTATCTCTTCCCCTCCTCTTCTTTTTTTTTCTTTTTTCCTTCATCCTCTTTCTCGCTTACTTCTTTCCTTTTAATCTGTTTATCTATTTTCCTTCCCTCTTCCTCACCTACACTTCTTTTCCACGCTAATCTCTCTCTGTCTCTCTCTCTCTCTCTCTCTCTCTCTCTCTCTCTCTCTCTCTCTCTCTCTCTCTCTCTCTCTCTCCGGGGTCGTCCTCACCATCCTCCTCTCTCTCTCCTCACTCTCATCCTTCATCTCTCCTCTCTCTCTCCCTTCTCTCCTCTCTCCTCTCTCTCTGTCTCTCTGGCTGTCTCTCTCTCTGTCTCTCTCTCTCTCTCTCTATATCTCTCTCTCTCTCTCTCTCTCATCTCCTCTCTCTGGTCCTCTCTCTCTCTCTCTCCTGTCTGTCCTCTCTCTTCTCCTCTCTCCTTCCTATCTGGCTGCTCAATCCTGTTCTCATCTCCTCTCTCTCTTTCTCTCATCTCTCTCTCTCTCTCATCTCTCTGGCTTCTCTGGCTGGGTCCTCTCTGTCCTCTCTCTCTCTCTCCTCTCTCTCCTCTCCTCCTCCTCCCTCTCCTCACATTCCTCCTCTCCTCTCACTCTCTCTCTCTCTCTCTCTCCTCTCATCATCCACTGTCTCCATCCATTCCCCTCCCTCACTCTCTCTCTCTCCTCTCCTCTACTCGTCTCTTCTCTCCTCTCTGGCTGTCTCTCTCTCCTCCAATCATCCTCTCTCTCTCTCTCATTTATCCCATCACCCCTCTCTCCCCCTCCATCCTCCACTCTCTCACTCTCTCTCTCTCACTTCTCTCTCCCTCCTCTCTCCACCCTCTTTCTCCTCCATCCTCTCTCATCTATCTCTCTACCTCCTTCTCTTCCTCTCACTCTTCTCTCTCACCTCGCTCTCTCCTCTCTCTCTTCTCCTTCCATCTCTCTCTCCCTCTCCACTCCTCTCTCCTCTGATCTCTCTCTCTCACTCTCTCTCTCTCCTCTCTCTCCTCTCTCTCTCTCTCTCCTCGCTTACCTCTCTCATCTATATCTCTCTCTACGTCTCTCTCTCTTCTTCCTACTTCTCCCTCCCTCTCTCTCTCTCTCTCTTTCTCTCTCCACATCACTCCCCTCTCGTGCTCTCTCATCTCTCTCTTCTCGTCTCCTCACCCGCCTCTCACTCCACTCTCTCCTCTCCCTATCTCCTCCCTCCTCCCTCAACTTCCTCTCCTCTCTTGCTTCATCTCATCCCCTCCTCTTCTTCTCCTCTCCCCTCTCCTCTCTCCATCTCTCTCTCCAACTGTCACTTCAAACGGTTCCTTCCCATAAACATCTTTTTGGTATAATATTTCCATTAATCCCACTTATCACGAAACCCCTTCCCCTGTCAACCACCACTCTCAACCTCTCCTTCTTTCCCTCCCTTCCTCCCTTCTATCCTCCTCCTCTTTCACCCCTCTTTCGTTATCCTTTACCTCCCCTTACCCTTCCCTCTCTCCTTCTCTCCTCTTAACTTCTTCTCTTGTCTCATACACTTCTTTATCTCCCTCTCTTCTTCCTCCTTCCGTCTGTCTCTTCTTCCTTTTTCCTCCCTTCACCTTTACCTCCCCCTCTATTTCCTTCCTTCCTTTCTCCTTTTCCTTTTCCTCTCCCCCTCCCCCTCCTTCCCCCTCCTTCCTTCTCCATCCTCCTTTCCTCCTTTTCCCCTTTCCTCCCCCTTCCTTTCCCTCCTTGCTTACTTCCTTCCTCCCTGTTCCTTTCCTCCTTCCTTCCTCCTTCCCCCTCCCTCCTTCCCTCTTCCTTTTCCTTACCTTCCGGTTTACCTCTTCCTCTCCTTCCCTCCTTCCCCCTTGCCCTTTATCCCACTTCCTCCTCCATTCCTTACCTTTTCCCCTTTCCCCCTTTCTCTCCTTTTCTCCTCCATCTCCTTCCTCCCCCTTTTCCTATCCCCTCCCTTCCGCCTCCTTTTCCTCCCCCCCTAATTTTCCTCCTCCTACCCTTTCACACCCCACAAAAGGTCCGCCACTCGTCATCTGGCCTCGCCCCTCTCCCTCCTCTTAACCTCTCCCTACCCTTCACACCCGTCCTTCGCCCTCCCTTCCGTTCTTTCCCCTCGATCCTTCCTCTTTCTCTTTTTTCTCACCCTCCATCCTTCTCTCACCTCTCTCCTCCTTTTCTTCTATCCCTTTCGCTCCCTAAGTTCCCCTCCTTCCTCCTCAACTTCCCTCCCCCCCCTTCACCCTCCCTCCATTCATCTCCCCCCTTTACCCTCCTTCCCCTCCTCTCAATCCTTCCACTTCCATCCCCCTCCTCACCCTCCCTCCCTTCACCTCTACCCCCACTCCTTCTCCTACTATCCAACTCCCTCCTTCTCCATCCATCTCCCCTCTATCTCCTTCCTCTCCTTCTACCCTCCCCCCCCCTTTTCCCTTCTCCTTCCGCTTCTTCCACCCCAACCCCCCATCTC
>NW_028234404.1:34007418-34012418 GCF_977035675.1 Penaeus japonicus | reverse complement strand
GGGAGTAGGAGAGAGGGGAGTGGAGAGAAGGGAGTGGGAGTAGGGGGGAAGGGGGAAGAAGAGGGATGGGGGGAAAAGGGAAGTTGAAAGGGGGAGGACAGAGGGAAATGAGAAGGAATGGGGAGAAGGGATGAAGATAGTGGGAAAAGAGAGAAGGGAGAGAGGGTAGCAGGGTGAAGAAAAGGAGCGAGAAAGAATAAAAGGAGGAAAGGAATCTGGAGAAACATGAGTTGGGATGAGAGTGAGCGAGAAGGAATGAGGGAAGGAGAGAAAGAGAGAGAGAGAGGAGAAGAAAAACAAAGAGAAATAGGAAAAGAGCGAGAGGGCGAGGGGTAAGAAAAGAAGGTGAAAAGAGGGAAGAAGTGGAAATAAACGAGAGAAGAGAGAGAGAGAAAGAAAGAGAGAGAGAGAGAGAGAGAGAGAGAGAGAGAGAGAGAAAGAGAGATAGAGAAAGAGAGAGAAAGTGAGAAAGAAAGAAAGAAAGAGAGCGAGCGAGAGAGAGAGAGAGGTGAGTAAGCAAGAGAGTAGAAAGGGGGGGGGGGTGGGGGGGGGGGGGGGGGGGGGGGGGGGGGGGGGGGGGGAGAGTGGAGAGAGAGAGAGAGAAAGAAGAGAGGAGAGTGAGAATGAGGGGGAAGAGAGGATTAGAGGAGAGTAGAAGACGAGCTAGAGAGCAAGGAGACCTCTGGAGTTGGAGATGAGAGACGGGCTGAAAGAGAACCCACCGAAGATGCGGAGAAGAGAGAGAGAGAGAAAGAAAGAGAGATAGAGAAAGAGAGAGAAAGTGAGAAAGAAAGAAAGAAAGAGAGCGAGCGAGAGAGAGAGAAAGAGAAGGAACACATCCTCTTCTTAATTCCCTCAGGGTCCATGATTAGATCGAGATGGCGAATCACTCTATGTGCGACCTTGTCTGACCTCGCTCGCTAGATAGACACGGATCTCCCCGTGTGTGTGTGTGTGTCTTTGTGTGTGTCTAAGCCTGTGTCTGCATGTGTGTGTGTGTGTGTGTGTGTGTGTGTGTGTGTGTCTGAGCCTGTGTCTGCATGTGTGTATGTGTGTGTGTGTGTGTTAAATTATGAATGTATTTATATGTGTGTCTGTGTCTTAACCCTCAAACTGCGATTCAGCCACAAGGGAGAGCAACACATGTGGTCCGGGGGGTGTAGAGGGGTGTGGGGGGTTAAGGAGAGGATCCTACCTGTGTACTTGGCGGCGCAGAAGGGACGTGGATGGTGTTGGATTCGAGTGTGTATCCTCTCCTTGCGTCCCGTCCCTGTGATCTCTATATTGTAACTGTTTCTGGTATTCATGGTTATGTGTGTTGAAGGAGATGAGGTGGGTTTACGTGGGTTTGATTGTATAGACACTGCGTGTGTTTGGATATGGTTATTGAGGTAGATAAATGGATAGGTATTGTATGTGTTTGTGTGTGTATGTGTGTGTGTGTGTGTGTGTGTGTGTGTGTGTACGAGCGCACGCATGTGTGTGTGTTTGTGTGTGTGTGTTTCTATGCGCGCGCGCACGCATGTGTGTGTGTTTGTGTGTGTGTGTTTCTATGCGCGCGCGCGAGTGTGTGTGTGTGTGTCTGTTTTTGATTGCATAAAGATATATCTGGCTATAAAGCCACTTTAAACGTATCTCCGAGGACACAGATAATACCACACACATTACATAGGCCTAAAAAGAGGCAGCGTATCCTCTGTTAAGAGAACTTATACAGAGTAACCAGTCTTCACATAACAATTATAACCCCGAACGACCAAACGCCCCCTTCATACGATGTACAGCCACAGGACAATGCCACACATATCGCCATACCCCCATTCTACACGTCCATCAGCTGACGTTATATGGTTCTATGAGAAGGCAGTTAACATATTATATGACCACCGTAAACGACAGATAAAAGTTTCCTTCTGTGAGATGATCACATGTTACTTCTCTCTTCGCTTTGGTCGACTGTATCTCCTTTTGTAACGGGGCCTTTCGTGTTGCTGTGTTAGACTCTTGTTGTGGTGGGGGGGGCCTCCACACCTCCGGGTGCGTATTTCACGTACTTGCTGGGTAGAGAGTAGTTGCGGTTTGGGGTGTGGACGTCGCTAGATTTGTTTTTTATTTATTTCCTGCGTTTTGTTGCGTTTTTATGTGGTCTGTCCTCTTTACTTTTCTTTTTAGAGTACTTTACCTTTTTTTTTTATTTTCCCTCGTTCGTTTTTATATCTTTTGCTTCTTTTTGGCTCTCTCGGATTCTGTGCTTGCTTAGGTGGGCGTTAGTTTGGTTTTATTTGGAGTTTTTTCTAATACTTTTGTTTTATTTTTTTGTCTCCTTTACTTGTTTTGTTCTCGATTCCTTTACTCTTGTTTTTTTATTTTTTTTTATTTCTACTTATTTCTTTATATGTTTTTTTTCCTCTATCTCTTCCTATACTAGTATTTATTGAGTTTTATTTTTTTAATTTTTTATTCTTCTAGCTTCTCCTTCTTTTTATTTTTTTTATATTGATTATAGACATCTTTCTCTATTTCATTATTATTATGATTTTTACTTCTTTGCATTTAATTTACTTTTTCATTTTTCTATATCGCAAGGCTTTGTTATGGCTTTGTTCATTTTATGGCTTTTGTGTGTGTGTGTGTAGCTCCTTTTGGTGTGGTTGTTGGAGACTTGTGGTTTTGTGGTTTATGAGATGATTAGGGGAAAAAGGGGAATGGATTAGAGGGATAAATAAATGTTCATGATGGGTTTGTATTGATGTTTAGGTGAGGTTGTGTTCAGATTTTGGATCGCGTGTGGATGTGAGTGTGGGTGGATGTCTTATTGTTCATTCTCTTGGTATTTAAGTAAAAATACATTAGTTTTGTTCAGAAGATATAATAACAACCATGGTAATAGTGATAACGATGTTGATAGTGATAATCAGGTAGTAATAGTTATGATCACAGTGATAACGAAGATGATAATAATGATGTGAAAATGACAATTATGAAAAAAATGGTAATATAATTAATTATCTTAATAGATGCTTTGATTGTAATAATGTTGGTAGTAACAGTGATGATAGTGATAATGTTATTGAAAATGATTATATTGATAATGATGGTGATATGATAATAACAATGATGATGAGGATTAAAAATGATTATACTGAGAGTAATAATACCGATGAAGATTTTTTAAAAATGATAATGATAATGATAATGATAATCATAACTTTGATAAAGAAAATACTAGCAGTAGTTTTAGTAGAAGTAGCAATAGACGTAGTAGTGTAATATTAGCGATAATATCAATAATCATAGCAATGAAAATATTAGTATGGTAATAAGAGTGATCAGTAACCATTGGATACCATGAAGCCAACCTTCCCATGAACCATGCATGAACCAAGCACTCACTAGCAATGGAAATGCTATTCACTCCACTCTTGATGTTGACGAGTTAGCATCGTCGGTGAATTACGAACGGCAGGAATAATCACTTTGCCGGGAGGTTAATAGATTAATTCCCTAAAGGGTTGAGCAGGTTAGTGAGTGGCTCGGAGGTGAGAGATTGGATGCAAGCTGAGTAGGATCATGTTGATTCGCCAGTTGAGGTGTTTTACGTTTGTGCAACATTGGTATTGGGTTGGGTTGTGTGTGTGTGTGATTTCTTTTTAATGGTTTGTGGATGTTTTTTTTTATGTGTGTGTTTGATATGTGTGTGTGGTTGTGTGTGTTTGTGTTGTGTGGGTGTGTGTTTGTGTGTGTGTTTGTGCATGTGTGTGTTTTTTTTTTTTTTTTTTGTGTGTGTTTCTGTGTGATTTTGTGAATGTATGTTTGTTTGTATGTGATTTTGTTTATGCATGTATGTATATGTGTGTTCCTATGTATTTTTGTGTCTATGCGTTCGTTTGTAATGTATCTGTGTGTTCCTTTTCATATAAAAATGAAAAAGAAAAATATGTATGTAGTCTATGTTGAGCCTCGGCCTCTTATCATCATGGAAACGATTTTCTAAAAAAAAGAATCAACAGAAAGTGGATATAGAAGTGGTTGATCGGATTAAAAAATGAAATTGACTTCATGATTGGAAACAGGCGAAAAATTGTATAAGAAAAGAAGAGCAAAGAAAACATTGGTAGCGAAGTGGTTCGAAGTGAGACTGCATTTTATATCACATCAGCCGCTCCCTAATCTAGCCAACTTGAAGAATAATGTAACTTACTCATGAAACACAGAACATTTACTAAAAAAAAAAAAAAAGGACACTTAACAAGTAACAATCGGTTCACTGATAAAAAAAAAAAAAACATTATATAGCAATCAACAAACACTTCAATGATGCAACGATAAAAGGAATTGTACATAGACTATCAAAATAAACAAAATCATAATATCAATAATTATGAACGCTATTTCAACACCATGAGAACAGACGAAAAGCGAAGAATAAATAAAGAACTGGAAACTCACACGCAGTCAAGAACATAAATAACAGGCGTGTGGAAATACATGGCTATTTACATGCAAATATGCTTTAAACGAAAGAAAAGCGATGGAAGGCAGAGAAAAGAGAAGAAGAAAAAGCAGAAAGAGAAGGAAATAATAATGAGAGAAGAGAGAGAGAAAATCACACAAAGGCACACGCATCCAAATATACATACATGAGTGTGTGTATGTTAAGAAATGGAATAACGGAGAAAAGCTTGTAGGACTGTCATAAAAGTAGCACCAAAAGGCTTGCGCACCTCAAAACTCACTTTTTTTAAACTTTGAGACTTTTTGTGTCATACCTGAAGAGCAAGAGGGAGAAGAGATAAGAAGAACGAAACAATTTAAGAAGACAAGCGGAAGCCGGACAAGCAAGACATCATGAAACTTAACTCGTTTCACGCCGAGAGACAACCACGGAACGGGATACACCACAATCAATTATATCATAAATGCGGTCACATATCATATACTCTATACTAGAATATGTCCATCATCACTCTATAATCATTATATATATATATATATATATA
>NW_028234404.1:33999724-34007318 GCF_977035675.1 Penaeus japonicus | reverse complement strand
GTGAGAACCAGAGAGAAAGGAAGAGTGAGATATTAATAGATAAACAAGGTAAACAGAGAGATTGGGGAAGAGAACTTAATGACCATCCTTCTCCTACCTTACCTTTTGTATCTCCTCTATTTACTGTCTATTATATTAATTCTTTGTTTATCTTCAATACACTTGTTCTCTCTCCTTTTTCACCTTCCTATTCCTGTTTATTTCTCTTCTTTTTCACTTTCTTTGCCTCATGCTACTACTTTTCTTTTTCCTATTCTTTCTCCTCCTCATCTTTCTCCTCTTCCTCCTTCTTCTCCTCCTCCTCCTCCTCCTCACCTACTCTCATCCGCCTTCTCTTCCTACTCCTCTATATCCTCATTTTTCCTCCTCCTTTCCTTCTTCCTTCTCCTCCCCTACTCCTTCACTCCTCTTCCTCCCCCTTCTTTCTCTCCTTCCTCCTCTTCTCCTACTCCTTCCTTTCTCCTCTTCCTCCTCCTTCTTTCTCTCCTTCCTCCTTCCTCTCTCCTCCTCCCTCTCTTCCACCTCCACCTCCTCCTCTTCCTGTTCCTCCCCCTCCTCCTCCTCCTCCTCCTTCATCTCTTCCTCCTTCTCTTCCTCCTTATCCTACTCCTCCACCTCTTCCCACACATCTCCTCCTCCTCCTGATCTTCCTCCTCTTCCTCCTTCTCCTTCTCCTCCTCCTCATCCACCTCTTCCCATACATCTCCTTCCACTGCGTTCTCCCCTCGTGTTGTGCCACTCCTAAATCCTTCTCTTCTCTCCTGGCGTCTCTTAGCTCTTCAAGACGTATGCTTTTCACAATACATATGGCTTCATGGACGTATTTTGCATGCGTCCACGTAGATGCATGAGCGCAGGCACTATTAAAGAAGATGAAGAGTCAGAAGTAAAGGAAGTCATGCTTGCTCACAGAGGTATAGACTCATACACACACACCATATATGGACACAGACATATGCACAATCGTGTACGAGAAGACCTTTATACATATATATGTGTGTGTGTGTGTGTGTGTGTGTGTGTGTGTGTGTGTGTGTGTGTGTGTGTGTATACATATATATACATATACATATCTACATATATATATATAATAATATATATATATAAATATATAATATACAAAATATACCAATAACTAACAATATAATAACTCAATAATAAAACTATATCTCAAAATAAATCTATTAACTACTACACATGACACCACACACATACATAGAGTGTTCTCTTTCACAACTGTGCATATGATTGAGTCTATGTTTGGAGGAAGCAATTCAGGCTCTTCATCTTCTTAAACAGTGGGCCTGAGCTCATGCAATCGTGAACGCAATGCAAAATAAACAATTATGTACCCATCCATACCGTGTGTGTGATACACACCACACACACACACACACAAAGACAAACAAACATACAGTATATATCTCTAACCTATATATATATATCTAAATATATATATATCAATATATATATATACCTACATATATATAAAATACTCACTCACACACACAACTCAATCACAATCTCTATAAAACCTACACTAATATATATATATCTATTATATAAAAATAATATATAAAAATAACATAATATATAAATGATATCTTTTATTTATTACTCTCTCTCAACCCTCCTCCCCCCCACTCTCTCTCTACTCCCCCTATCTATCTCTCCTCCCCTCATCTCTTTTCTAACACTTTCCCGTCCTATCACTCTATCTCTACTACCTCCCCCTATTCTCTCTCTCTCTCTCTCTTACTCTTCCTCTCTCACACGAATATCACACGGAGATCAAACAGATGAATATGAAAACAGACATACAAACTAATCACCATACAACAACAAAAACATACTAATTTCACCTACATGAACGTCACCACCCATGCACACACGTCTTTCCTCTGGATGAAAAAAAAAAAAAAAAAAAAAACAGGTAGCGCATTTCTGCTGATTTATTTTTTTTTTTCACCGCATGAATGGAACATTATCTAAGCCCAGAGTCAACAGGCTATAACACACGCATTAAGCCTTCGGGCGGACGTAAGTATAAATGTTACAAGCACCCTGTATAGTATGCAAATGTAAAACGACAACCGGACAGAATATGTATTGAACAGCCAAATACCGTCAGGTGTTATAAATATATATAGCATTGGTTGGGAATTGGCATCTTTTTTTAAAAGAGAAAAGGATCGAGTTTCGGAAAAAAAAATGAGGTAAAGTGGACTTGAGTGAGAGAAAGTGCGAGAGAGAGAGAATAGAGAGAGAGAAATGAGTGAGAAATAAAGAAAAAAACGGAAGATAAGAGATTCAAATCCAACAATATTCCTAACTTACGAATGGTTCTTCTTATATGAATACATTACTATTTACAACCATGAGAGTAAAATAATGGGGGTTGGGTTTTCAATTTTGGTTCGAAATTACAAAAGTGTGGGTTGGGGGGTAATTTTTAATTATTAACTGGTAACAAGTTCCATTTTTTCGTCCACGAATTGTACCTGTCCCGCCCCCTTTTTTGTATTTTATCTTTTTACATTTAGGAAATTTTTTTTCCCGGGGTGTTTGAATGCCAGTTTTTTCCCCAAAAAATTTGCAGGGGGGTTAACCATGGGGGGTAAATCCGTAACAATTTTAAGGGGAAAGAAAACAGGATCATAAAAGCACTTTTGGGTGAACTTTTAAAAAACCCTTTTAATTTTTTTTATATAATTTGGGGAAAAATGATCGAATTTACTGACATTACCCATGCAACTCTTCAGCAAAGTTTTGTAATTTTGTACTTTTTGAATTTTGTTTTGTTTGGGTTTAACCCCATACTTTGAACAGTAGTTTATTATCAAAAAACTATTTTTTGGACGACCAAAGATTCTATACCGAAATGATTTTATTTTTTTTTGATTTAAAATTTTAAAGTCCCCCTTACTTTTCCCGTGTATGTTATAACGGTGTTTCAAATGTCATTATCTGTCCAATGTACTCCCCCCCTTTTTCACTGAAATTTTGGGTTTTATAGGGTGGCCCTTTAAATTCTATGGTTGTGTCGAAGGGGGTTTTGGGGAATGTTTTTTCGACTACCAAAAATATGCATTGATTTTTTTGGGGTTTAATTTTAAAACCATTTCTTTTTAAAATATATTTTTTGCTTGTGTAAAGTTTTTGATATTTCTTAATTTAAAGTATTTAAGTTTTACTGAGTCACTATGGAGAAACGGGGAAAACATCGCGTACTGCACTACAGGGGGAGTTTTTGAGCAATGGTTGATAAATCATTTTAAAAATTTAAATAGGGTTTGGGGGTAAGGGTGGATCCTTTTGGGAAAACCAAAACATATTTCTAAATCACATTAAAAAATCAAATCACTACGGATACTAGAATCATGGTCGTCCAAACACTAGCTCTTAGCATAATAAACTACTGTTCTATGTATGGGTTCAACAAAAAACAAAATTCAAAAAGTACAAAAATACAAAACTTGCTGCACGAGATCAACTGTAATTTCAGTATAAATTCGATCATATTACCCATAAAACAAAAATTAAAATGTCTATAAGTTCAATCTAAGTGCATTTATGATACCGGTCTCTTACCTTCACATTGATACATGGTTCTACCCACTTGTTTATTCCCCCTGCTAACTAAGGGAACACAGCTGCATCAAACACGCCAGGTAATTTCCTAATATGTAAAAAGAACAAATACAGAAACAGGGGCAAGGAAATACAAATTCGTGGACCGAAAATTTGGAACTTGTTACCAGATAATATTAAAAACATTAACAACTTTTGTAATTTCAAAACAAAATTGAAAAAACACCTTTTTACTCATCGAGTGTAAATATGTATGTATTCATATAAGAATAACCATTGTAATTTATGGAATAAAATGTTTGAATTTGAACTCTCTTATCTTCCGTTTTTTTCTTTATTTCTCACTCATTCTCTCTCTCTCTTTCTCTCTCTCTCTCACTTTCTCTCACTCAAGTCCACTTTACCTCAATTTTTTTTCTCCGAAACTCGCTCCCCTTTTCTCATAAAACAAGACTGATTCCCAACCAAATGCTATATATATTTATAACACACTGAACGGTACTTTGGCTTTTCATACATATTCTGTCCGGTGTCGTTTACCCATTAGCATACTAAACAGGGTCTTGTAATTTAACTTACGTCCGAAGGCTTAATGCGTGCTGTTATAGCTGTTGACTCTGGGCTTAGTGATCCCTTTCATGCGGTGAAAAAAAAAAAAAAATCAGCCAGAAATGGTACCTGTTTTTTTTTTTTTTTTTTTTTTCATCCAGAGGAAAGACGTGTGTGCATGTGTGGTGACGTTCATGTACGTGTTGAAATTTGTATCTGTTATTGTTGTTGTATGGTGATTAGTTTGTATGTCTGTTTTCATATTCATCTGTTTGATCTCCGTGTGATATTCGTGTGAGAGAGGAAGAGTAAGAGAGAGAGAGAGAGAGAGAATAGGGGGAGGTAGGAGAGATAGAGTGATAGGAGGGAAGAGTTAGGAAAGAGAAAGAGGGGGAGGAGAGATAGAGATAGAGAGAGAGGGGGGAGGGGTTAAGAGAGAGAGAAAAAAATATACATTTAT
The DNA here is from genome assembly GCF_977035675.1 of Penaeus japonicus. Classification (NCBI taxonomy): domain Eukaryota; kingdom Metazoa; phylum Arthropoda; class Malacostraca; order Decapoda; family Penaeidae; genus Penaeus; species Penaeus japonicus. Next base: position 34,002,718 of record NW_028234404.1, on the reverse strand, counting down.
ATATATATATATATATATATATATATATATATATATATATTATATATATATATATATATATATATATATATATATGTATGTATGTATGTATGTATATGTGTGTGTGTTTGTGTGTGTGTGTGTGTCTATATATACACACACACGTATGTATGTTTACATAAATGTATATTTTGCATGCGTTCACGTATATGCATGAGCACAGGCACAGTTAAAGAAGATGAAGAGCCAGAAATGCTTCCTCCCCAAACATAGACACAATCATATGCACAGTTGTGAAAGATAACACCTCTATATATGTGTGTGTGTAGTGTAGGTATGTATATATATATATATATTATATATATATATAATATTTTTATATGGGAGATATATATATAATATATATATATATGTATATATAAATGTATATAATATATATATATATATATATAATATATATATAATATAATGGTATATAGAATATATGTATATATATGTAGTACACACACACAGCATGTATACACACACACACACAACACACACACACACACACATATATATATATATGTATAAAGGTCTTCTCGTACACGATTGTGCAAATGTCTGTGTCCATATATGGTGTGTGTGTATGAGTCTATACCTCTGTGAGCAAGCATGACTTCCTTTACTTCTGACTCTTCATCTTCTTTAATAGTGCCTGCGCTCATGCATCTACGTGGACGCATGCAAAATACGTCCATGAAGCCATATGTATTGTGAAAAGCATACGTCTTGAAGAGCTAAGAGACGCCAGGAGAGAAGAGAAGGATTTAGGAGTGGCACAACACGAGGGGAGAACGCAGTGGAAGGAGATGTATGGGAAGAGGTGGATGAGGAGGAGGAGAAGGAGAAGGAGGAAGAGGAGGAAGATCAGGAGGAGGAGGAGATGTGTGGGAAGAGGTGGAGGAGTAGGATAAGGAGGAAGAGAAGGAGGAAGAGATGAAGGAGGAGGAGGAGGAGGAGGGGGAGGAACAGGAAGAGGAGGAGGTGGAGGTGGAAGAGAGGGAGGAGGAGAAAGAAAGGAGGAAGGAGAGAAAGAAGGAGGAGGAAGAGGAGAAAGGAAGGAGTAGGGGAAGAGCAGGAAGGAGAGAAAGGAGGGGGAGGAAGAGGAGTGAAGGAGTAGGGGAGGAGAAGGAAGAAGGAAAGGAGGAGGAAAAATGAGGATATAGAGGAGTAGGAAGAGAAGGCGGATGAGAGTAGGTGATGATGAGGAGGAGGAGGAGGAGAAGAAGGAGGAGGAGAAAGAATAGGAAAAAGAAAAGTAGTAGCATGAGGCAAAGAAAGTGAAAAAGAAGAGAAATAAACAGGAATAGGAAGGTGAAAAAGGAGAGAGAACAAGTGTATTGAAGATAAACAAGGAATGAATATAATAGAAAGTAAATAGAGGAGATACAAAAGGTAAGGTAGGAGAAGGATGGTCATTAAGTTCACTTAATTAAGTTCTCTCTCTCTCTCTCTCTCTATCTCTCTCTCTCTCTCTCTCTCTCTCTCTTCGTCCACTAAAAATGAAGTAAAATCATATTAAAGTTTGTTATTTTTTTCTCTCTCATGAGAATTAGAATATCTATAAAGCAATTGTGTGTATATGTGTGTGTGTATGTGTGTGTGTGTGTGTGTGTGTGTGTACATATATATATATTATTTTTTATATATAAATATATATGTATATATGTATATATGTATATATATCTATATATATATATAAATCTATATATATATATAATATATATATAATTATATATATATATATATATATAAAGATATATAATACACCATATATATATAATATATATATATATATATATATATATATATATATATATATAATATATATATATATAGTATATATATATATTATATATATGTTGTGTGTGTGTGTTGTGTTGTGGGTGCTGTGTGGTTATGGTGAGTTGTGTGTGTGTGGGTGTGTTTGTGTGTGTGTGTGTGTGTGCGTGTTGTGTGTGTGTGGTAGTGTGTGTGGTATGTATGTATTATATATATATAATAGAATATATAATATATATATTACAAGATATATATATATATATATAGTATATTTCTATATATATAAATATATAATATGGTATAATAAGTATATATGTATATATATATATATTTATATATATATATATATATATATATATATATATTTATATATTGACATCCCTACCGTACCTAAAATCGTGTTAGTGTTCACATATCCTTTTGTGAAGACTCGCACCCTTTTGACCTACATAAGCTTTCAACCAGTTCTTACAAGGGACTAGCGTAAAATACCTGAAGAAGCACCAAGAGCACCGCTAGCCGGATCAAGCCTCACCAACGATTTACGTAACGTGTTGGGTTAGCTAAATACAAGATCGATATCATGCGTTTATCATCGAGTGATTGTTTATACGGAACAACCAATTAATTACCGGAACTATCCTAGTGAGTGATCTGAATATGTACAAACAATTCCGGAAATTAGTTTGTGTTGTTTGTAGAAGAATATGAAATGATACCGAGTTCCCGGTCGATAAATGTGTTATTCCTACTTTACAAACAGAAAGAGGTACCAACGAGACCTTTTCTTTATGTACAAGAATGGGGATTACAAAAAAAAAAAAAAAAAAAAATCTAGTTATTTAGCGTCGTGAATTGGTGTGCGGTAAATTGAAATTTGAAGAGAAGCATTGGTTAAAAATCCCATTCCATTTTGGGGTTCAAGAAATTAGCAAGTTTATTAAGTCTTCGTAATATTATAATGACAATGTTGACAATAATGATGATAATAATTATGTAAATATCCATATTAATATTGATAATACTACTACTAACAATAATGATGATAATAATAATGATAATGACAATAGTGATAATAGTAATAACAACAATCTCCTTGGTCAACAGGTCACATAGATAAAAGATACATCATCTATATAAGGAAACCATATTGAACCAGAGTGGAGGCAAAAACACTCCAGTAAGAACCTA
>NW_028234404.1:33927224-33929724 GCF_977035675.1 Penaeus japonicus | reverse complement strand
TACGTTATATCAATAATGGAAAATATGAACTCACAAACTTCAATCCAAAAAACAAGAAATAATGAATACGTGATAGAGTAAAGCATTTCCTTTTCCTTCCCTCTTTTCAAGCATTTGTACATTTTCCATGAGAAAAAAAAAAAAAAAAAAAAAAAAAAAAAAAAAAAAAAAAAAAAAAAAAAAAAAAATATATATATATATATATATATATATATATATATATATATATATATACATATATATATATTGCTGCGATGGGACGTGAGAAAAGTGAAATAACTTTGAACGCTATAGATTCAGTTAAAGTAATAGTAGAACACGGATATTTTTTTCTTTGTAGAAAAGAGGGGGTGGCGAACGACTTAATCTGAAATGACTGCATTGTAAGGTTGAATAATTTCTTTTTTTCGACCGAAAACTCTGTCGTAATGATCGTAATGACAATAGGAATAATATAAGTGATGGTGCAAATGATGCAAATAAACGTACAATCATTAAAAATGGCAAAACCTCCAGCAAATAACAAATCACAATAGCTGTCAATAATACACACGTCCCTCTTAAACCGAAAAAAGAAAAAAAGAAAACACAGACGGAGAGAAAACAACAAGCACACACATCTGTTTCCACGAAAGATTAGCATTGTCCATGAGACCAGCGCTAACCAGCTGCATGAAGGAGAAAGAGACAAGATACCCCCCATGGTAGTATTACCCACAGTACCATCCAGAAACAGCTGTGGGATGACATTTTAATCCTCTACTTGCCACCATTGTTTCTGAAATTCGCTGGTAGTAGGTATAGCTAGTGAGTATGTGGCTCTGTTTCTTATTTCGACTTGGAATTCACTCGAAGAAAGAATTTTAAGAGCGTATTTGTAAGCACGGATGTACTTCTGCCCCTGCCGATCGACCTTTATCTATCTGGATCAATACTTTGTTGTTGTTTCAATTGTTGATCTAGCTAGTTATTATATATCTATATATCTATTATCATATATCTAATTCTAGATTCGCAGGAATTCACAGACATGAACTTATTCTACCATTATTCGCTAAGAAGAATATTATCCAGAATGTTGCTCATGAATCCATCTTCATTCCGCACACGTGACCGATGTCTCTTGGTTGCTCCGACACACGACACATATTTTCGATAGCCATCAGAAAAAAAAAAAAATGATGCTCATTGAGTTGTCGATATTAGATTAATAAAACCCTTCAAAGCCCTTTTAGTAGATCAGCAATTTGTAGAAATTGGGTGTGCATGACATTGCATGGTCATTCATCAGTATAGATGGATTCCGACTAACACATGATATCAAATTAACGTCCAAGATTAGATTAATGGAAAACAATTGATAGATGGAAAAAAAAAAAAAAAAAAAAAAACATACCGAAGAAGGCTATTATATTCACTTGAACTTATTTATATCAATTGAGAAATAAAATCGGATTTAATTTCCAGGCTTTTCCTTCGAAATATCTTGTACCTAGGTGTTGTATCATTTATATATTTTTCGTTTTTGTCATTTTGCTAAAGTCTTCCTGGGAAGGAATAAGTGACATATCTTTTTTTGTGATTCTTGAAAATCCATTAGAGTATTTAGGAGCTGAATATTGCTCAGATAATGGACAGAGAAGGATAAAGATAGTACCTGGAATTCAGATACTCAATATATGTATATATATATATATATATATATATATATATATATATATATATATATATATATACATATATATATATATATATATATATACATAATATATATATATATATATATATATATAATATAATATATATAATATATATATATATATATATATATATATATATATGTATATATATAAAATTTGAAAGAAAAATTGCCATCAATAGAGGAGGGATAACCAGGCATTCCGTGTCTATTTGCGTCTTTCATCTATTGGTTGGACGTTAACAAGATCCTTGTTTCCAAAGATTTCAAAATATATGAATACAGAATATATATTTTCGCAATAGAGGATAGCTCACAGGATGTAAACAGATTATAATTTCACAATGCAAGAAGTAAAAAATTATAATTCGTTAGTTGTCCAAACGGAGGATGATAATAGAAATAAAAGTCATCTGACGTAAAAACATCAAATGCCAGATTAGAGTGGCAGTACTGTCAGGGTTAAGCTAGTAATACTGATGCACTGTAATGTACTGGCATTAATGATGATAATGTTCATATCTAATGATCCTCTTAAATAGTCATTAATCTAGTGAAAATGAAAAGAAAAGAACAGTCACACGGCATGCAAACGTACGAGGAGATAGAGTGACAGACAGATTGCAAGAGACACGTACGTCTCCCACGAGCGATATACATTCACCACGAGACCAACATTAATCTCAAGCACGAAGGAAGAGGAGACAACAAGCCCTCATGTCAGTAATCACTTCAGCAGCTTCGAGGAACTGTTGTGACATGACAAGCTATTATCACGACACCCACTTACCTCCCCCTCCC
>NW_028234404.1:33919724-33924724 GCF_977035675.1 Penaeus japonicus | reverse complement strand
AGTAGAAAGGTAAACAAAAATATCATCATCGTCATCATCATTGTCATGGTCATCATAATCAACATCAAGATCAACATCAACATAACATCATTACCATCAGCATCAACATCATCAACAGCATCAACATCAACATCACCATCAACATTATCATCATTATCATCATCATTATCATCACCATTATCATTATCATTATCATCATCATCATCACCATTATCATTATCATCATCATCATCCTCATCATCTTCATCATCACCATAATATCAACATCACCATCAAAATAACCATCATCAACATCAATATCATCATCATAATCATCAACATCAACATCAACATAATCATCATCACAAAAAAAAACAAAAAAAAACTCAAGACTTAAATGAAGAGGACGATTAAGAAGAACCCGACACACGGCCGAGAGGAAGAGGACCTTGCCCTTTAAGAGCACTTCCTTTCTTTCGTACCCAAGAACTTCGAAGGGGAAACTTCTGAGATCTTCCGGAGAGCTTATGGACTGTTGGCTTGGTCTATGCGAGGAGACGTTAAGATGAGTGACGTTTGTCAACTTCTTTCTTTCCTTACTTCCGTCGCTCTTGAACTTCGTCTGCTTACTCTTGTTTTGATTTTTCTTTCTTATTTTATTTTTTGTTTTTGTTTGTCTTTTTTTTATTATTATTATTTACCGTCTACTATAGGTAGAAGGATGTCTAGTTATATTTCTGTCTGTTACTTCTTTTTTCACCTTCTTCTACAATAAATATTCTATTTTCATTTATATTTCTATTTGCCACTTTCTCATCATCATCTAATAAATAGGAAACCGAAGAGAAGGGATAACATGTTTAATTAAGATTATAGGGGGGGGGGGGCTATGATATATCCTCCCTTTGTGTTTCTTAAGACTTTACAGTAAACGTATTTATACTAAAGATCAAAGGTTGTTTGATAGTTAAGTGACTGCACGTGCCGCAAATCTCTTTTTTTATGTTTGAGTAGTTGACAAATTAAAGTTGATGTTTTTTTATCTTTTTTTTTTTTTTTTTTTTTTTTTTTACAAACTAATGCTTCACAAATTCAATTTTCATAGAAAAAATGTTTTAATAACTCATCATTAACGTTGCTTTCCAGCGTTGATTAAACATGGTTAAATAGTTGGAAAAAAAAGACAAAACACAGTATTTATGATAGTATTGCAAATCTATGGCAGACTTGCAATTTCAAAGCAAGTGATCATTGTCAACACTCCGCTTATTAACAGTTCACAATCGTGATTATCAGAAAGAGCAATTATATGCAATAGCCAATATGCAAATGAGGAAACGAGAGGTCTTTCCCTTGCTAACAGACACATTTGTTATGATAACCAATAAATAACAGAACATTGTATCAAGTAACCCGATATATGAAAATGAAGTAGCGATTCTGAGGAAAAAATAAAAGTGAGAAATATACCGCAAAAAGTCCGAACACTGCGTTTAACACCCTTTGCATCGAAAGCGTAAAGGTTGATATTGCTTTTGAAATCTTGAACTAATCAATTTTCTGGTCAGTACTAGAACAGGCCATTTCGTATGCCAGAAATCTAGATAAAATGCTAGTAACGTTAAAGGAATCAGGAGAGAGAAGACAGTAGACGTAAGGAAAGCTCCATATTTGACCCCCCCCCCCCCGTCCCTCTCCCGCCGGTCGCAACTGACGAAGAAACCACAGCAAGAGCGGGCGAAGGAACGAGAAGCTTCCGTCAGCGATCTCAGCATTGCCGTCGAAGTCCCGAAGGAGGAAAATAGGACCGAGCCTGATCAGGTTCCTCAGCCAGGAGTAAATCAGGAGACACGGATCGTTGCGAATTTATTTTAACTTTTAGTACCAACTATCGGTGGATTGGCTTTGGACGAGGTGGAAAACGAGCGAGACGTCGGGCTAGGCGAAATTCTTGAAGACAAATGTGTGTTAGTTCAGGTGCGTGAATTCTCAGTTTTTTTAGTCACTCTTTTTAGTTCTTTTAGTAAATTTCCAAGTTTTTCTCTTACATGTTCATTTATTCAGTAATATCGCAAAGATAAATGAACTGTACGATTAAGAACAAATGATTAATACAAACAGAGACACACCGGAATCAGAAATATCCTGAGAGAGTTAAATGAATGTGTGTTTGTACCAACGCACACAGAGAAAAGCTTCACATTTGTAATCCTTTAGTCTACAGAGTCACAGTTTAATTACGGACATAATTCCTACCACGCCCTATAGACGAGTCCAGACAGAATCACGCTGAGGAATTTATGAGACAACATTAAGGGAGGGGGAGGGGGAGGTAAGTGGGTGTCGTGATAATAGCTTGTCATGTCACAACAGTTCCTCGAAGCTGCTGAAGTGATTACTGACATGAGGGCTTGTTGTCTCCTCTTCCTTCGTGCTTGAGATTAATGTTGGTCTCGTGGTGAATGTATATCGCTCGTGGGAGACGTACGTGTCTCTTGCAGTCTGTCTGTCACTCTATCTCCTCGTACGTTTGCATGCCGTGTGACTGTTCTTTTCTTTTCATTTTCACTAGATTAATGACTATTCAAGAGGATCATTAGATATCATCATTACCATCATTAATGCGTCAAAAACACAAAAAAAATCAAAAACCTTCTTTTTGTTTCGTATCATGTTATCCTCCTTAATCACTTTTAATGAAATAAACAATAACATACGATTTTGTAACACTGCTCGGCACTCGGGGCTTTTTTCGCCAACTGACATTTATTTCTATTATCATTCTCCTTTGAGATAACTAAAAGGATTATCATTTTTTACTCCTCGTATTGTAAAAATATAATATGTGTACTTTATGTGAACTTTCATATGCCGCGAAAGTATATATTCAGTATTTCTAAAATTTATAACTTGAAAACTAGGATCTGTTACATAGATGAAAGGCACAAATAGACGTGAAATGGTTGCTTATCCCTCCTCTTTTGATGGCAATTTTTCTATAAACTTTATACTGTGTAACTAAATCCCAGATGCTGTCTAATTGCTTTTCTATTCATAATTAGATTAATTATTAGATTTTGCTCTTAGAAAATGTATGATGTAGTTTCAAGAATCATCAAAAAGATAATATATTATATATTCCTTTGGTTGATTTCAATCTGACGTGGGAGCTGTTATGTCATTTTACATCTCTCTCTCTCTCTCTCTCTCTCTCTCTCTCTCTCTCTCTCTCTCTCTCTCTCTCTCTCTCTCTCTCTCTCTCTCTCTCTCTCTCTCTCTCTCTCTCTCTCTCTCTCTTCTCTCTCTCTCTCTCTCTCTCTCTCTCTCTCTCTCTCTCTCTTCTCTCTCTCTTTCTTCTCTCTCTCTCTCTCTCTCTCTCTCTCTCTCTCTCTCTCTCTCTCTCTCTCTCTCTCTCTCTCTCTCTCTCTCTCTCTCTCTCTCTCTCTCTCTCTCTCACACTCGCTTACCATCTCCTAATTAACTATGCTAGTCGTGCTATCGTGTGCTTTATTTTCGTTTTTGTATTGGAATTTGTTCTTGACTAATGCATATGATCTGTGAATAGGGAGGGAATTTGCTCGAATACTTTTTGATCGTTATTTTCATTGGTCGTAATTTTGGATATTTTTTCGTGTATACTTTCATCATTATCGTTGTTTCTGAGGAGTATTATATAATTAAAAAAAATGAAGTTTAGTAGGAGTAGTAGTAATAGTAGTACTAGTAGTGGTAGTATATCCGTAGTTATTATCAGTATCACAATCATGACGTGATATACAGTCAGAGAAAGACAATAAGATATCCTGACATTGATGTGGAATAGAGGATACGAAAGGGTTGGAAAAGGTTGAGATTCATCTCAGATCCTTTAACTAAATCGATGGTTGAGTTTGTGAGATTACTGTAAAAGGACAAAGAGATACTGTAAAAAAAAAGAAAAAAAAAGCTATTGGTTCAGTTGCAAATAAAACATGATAAAATATAAATGATTTGATAGACTAGAGCAAATATACAGATACATAAAAATATATTACAAATTATTATTTCCATGATAAATACACACTTGATATTCAGTCATAAATTTCCCAGCGTTTTAATTTTCATTTAGATGTATATTACTATTACTATTACCATTATCATTATTGCTGTTGCTATCATGATCATTATCATAACGAAAGACACTTTAACTCATCGAAATTCATGATTTTCGAACCCTCCTAAATATTCTTCATGCAGTGAGTCTCCGTACTCATATTTTACATATTTTCAGTAAAATAGGTTGCATAAACTATGATTTTGTTCTTTATTGAATCTTGCATCAATGCCACCGGAAGGCTGCGTTGTTTGATATGATATTTTGCACAAGTGTTCATTACATTGTATAAACAAGACATTCTTATTTATATATTCTTTATAATACAATGCAAAAGAATAGAAATAGATAAATAAAAAAAGTTATCTTTTGTTCTAAGCGACTGTACGGCATTCGGTATATATACATTTTTGAAACTTGTTGTTTATATACATAAAAAGGTTAAAAAAAGTTAATTGTATTTGTATCATCATCATCTTTATCATCACCGTCATCATCATTATCATCATCACCGTCAACATCCTTATCATCACCATTAGCATCATCATTATCATCATCAGTCATCATCATGATCAAGATCATAATCACCACCATTCTAATCACCATCATCGTCATCTTCGTCATTAGCATCATCACCATCATCATTATCATCATCAGTCATCACCATGACCAACATCATAATCACCACCATTCTAATCATCATCATCATAATTATCACCATCGTCATCACAACAGTCATCATCACTCGTCATGATCAACACCATCTCTATCTCTAATGATCATTACTCATTCCAGAAAATACAATAGGTCAAAAATACGATGCAAATGAACTGCAACTAAAGAATATTCTTTCTTCCTTTTTGCTGCTTGTTGTCAGAAGAATTGTATTTTTTTTATTTCATTCTTTTTCTCGTAATAAATATTTCCT
>NW_028234404.1:33902224-33909724 GCF_977035675.1 Penaeus japonicus | reverse complement strand
TCCTCTTTCTTAGACTACTTAAGCTCCTCTTCCTCTTACTCAGACTACTTAAGTTCCTCCTCCTCTTCCTCAGACTACTCAAGCTCCCCTTCCTCTTACTCAGACTATTCAACTTCCTCTTCCTCTTACTCAGACTACTCAAGCTCTTCCTCCTCTTCCTCAGACTACTCAAGCTCCCCTTCCTCTTACTCAGACTATTCAACTTCCTCTTCCTCTTTCTCAGACTACTCAAGCTCCTCTTCCTCTTACTCAGACTACTTAAGCTCCTCTTCCTCTTTCTCAGACTACTCAAGCTCCCCTTCCTCTTACTCAGACTATTCAACTTCCTCTTCCTCTTACTCAGACTACTCAAGCTCCTCTTCCTCTTACTCAGACTACTTAAGCTCCTCTTCCTCTTTCTCAGACTACTGAAGCTCCTCCTCCTTTTTCTTAGACTACTCAAGCTCCTCCTCCTCTTTTTCAGACTACTCGATCTCCTCTTCCTCTTACTCAGACTACTCAATCTCCTCTTCCTCTTACTCAGACTACTCAAGCTCCTCCTCCTCTTTCTCAGACTACTTAAGCTCCTCTTCCTCAGACTACTCAAGCTCCTCTTCCTCTTTCTCAGACTACTTAAGTTCCTCTTCCTCTTACTCAGACTACTCAAGATACCCGTCGAGTCCTGAAAGGAGAGCAAGATATGGACGCTTTTAATCACAGTTCCTCAGCCAGACGTGTAAAATAGGAGACCAATATCTTACCAAACTTGTTTCATTCCTCAGCACCAGCCAGCGGTGATTGCCAGCGGACGAGGTGGTGGAGGAGGAGGAGGAGGAGGAGGAGGAGGGGAGGGAGAGGAGGGGGAGGGGGAAGAGGGAGGGAGAGGGGGAAGGGGGAGGGGGAGGGAGGAGGAAGAGGAACGCCAAAGTCTCTGGTGTAAAGTTTAAGGGGAGTAAGATGTGTGTAATCTTTGAGTTGCTTAGATTTAAAACACACACGCACACACACACACACACCACACACACACTTTGTGAGTGTTTGAAAGAGTGAGTGTCCGCATGCATGTGTGTATATACATGTAACTGTATGTTTCTCTATATATGCGGAAGGCCTAAAAACGGCACAAAGTCACACATAACTCAAAACTCTCCATCAGTATAACTATCGCGCTAAATTCCTATCATGAATAAGTGACAAATTCAAGAAGAAATCACAGCCCCTTCTTCGCTACATAAGACACTTGGAAATTGATGAGACATCGAAAGGAGAAGGAGGGGGGGGGGGCAGGGGGGTCCTCATGTCAGAGTGTCGTATCAGCTGTGTCTCCGAACTGCTGAGGTCACTACAGTCATGCGGGTTGGCTGTCTCGTCTTATTTTTTTTCGTAAATCCTGAAAATTCATGTTAATCTCACGTGCATATTTTTGCTTCGTAATCACTGATTGTGTGTCAGATAAGGGTATTGTTTCAAATGATTGCAAGGCCTTCTGAGTTAGTTCATTTGTCCCTCGAGCGTTTGGTGTTGCAAGCTGAGAAAGAGCCTCTCCATAGTCTGCAACAGAAAAAAAACACTAATGTAAAAATCCTAGATTGTTGGAAAAATTGTGTATCGTTGCTATGGTTATGTCTGGCTAGCTTTCATCATCAGTGTATCATATTGTTTTTGTAAAATGTGAAAATATAAGAATGAGGATTTTTCTATGATCATTCAAAAAATACCATTAAGGATTTTCATTGAAATAATTGGTATATGCAACTTACAACAAAAGTCAGAAACAACAGGGTCTGTACAGCCGTTGCGTATATTCCCTTGCAACATATTGTGCAAGATTATGGCCTGTTACGTCCGTTGAAAATAGAATCTTGGAAACGGTGAATATTCTCAATTTGAAAATGGCAGATTCAGTAGATTTTCTATTGCAATCATTTTGAATTACCGGAAAATCTTTACCCACAAGAGAAAAATTTTCCTCTAATACAAAGTCTACGAATTATCTTTATAGAGTTTCGCCAAATTTTAAAAGTAACTTGTAACGAAGATCTCCAGCTTGTAAATCGGTGGAAGAGAATTGTGCAAAAAGTTTTTTTTATTTTTTTCAAATCATAAGAATTCTTATAATCATTTGATAGAAAATACAACCTCAAACTACATAACCTTTATGTTAAGTTCTATCCCCCCTCCTTTCCTCTTTTTTTTTTTTTTTTTTAATCTTTTCCTTCTTTTTGAGGTTTATGTCAACTGGTAATTACAACCTGGCACCGCTAATTTACACTCCTATAACTATGTGGCTTTGGATAATTAATATCAAGGTTAGATATATCATTAGGTTATGGAAGCAGGAACCGCGTCGACACTCTATTAAAAAAAATGAACTTATAAACAGCCGAGTATATTTAGGAGCAGGATTTCATTAAGATTTATATAATTTTTGATATATTCATTAATCCGGTCTAATTCAGAATACATCTTCTCGCACTTCAAATAAACTCGTATGATTTCTTCTGCTTGTTTATTTTATTTGTCTGATAAAATGGAGAAAATCGAATAAAAATAATCTTGTGGTCCAGTCATTTGCAAAAAAAAAAAAAAAAAAAAAAAAAATCATGTGGTTAGTCATATCCCATCTTGTCATCCTTCGACTCTTCCCAGGAGGATGACCAATCATGCAATGCCATGCAACGGCAGCTGCAACTGGGTAACGGGTTATGTAACGAGGGCGTGGCATCACAAAGCAGGTGGGATTCTTTACTTGTAATGCCTACTTCTGTCCGACTATGTTGAACTTTTAAAGTATAGCGTTAATGGGGATAATGATGGTGATGGTATTAGGGATGATGGTGGTATTAGTGATGGTGATGGTATTAGTGATGATGATGGTATTACTGATAGTGATGGTGATGGTATTAGTGATGGTTATGATGATGATGGTGGTATTAGTGATGATGATGATGATGATGGTATCAGTGATGGTGATGATGATGGTATTAGTGATGGTGATGATGAAGATGGTGGTATTAGTGATGGTGATGATGATAGTGGTATTAGTGATGGTGATGATGAAGATGGTGGTATTAGTGATAGTAATGATGGTATTAGTGATAGTAATGATGGTATTAGTGATAGTAATGATGGTATTAGTGATGGTGATGATGATAGTGGTATTAGTGATGGTGATGATGAAGATGGTGGTATTAGTGATGGTGATGATGATAGTGGTATTAGTGATGGTGATGATGAAGATGGTGGTATTAGTGATGGTGATGATGATAGTGGTATTAGTGATGGTGATGATGAAGATGGTGGTATTAGTGATGGTGATGATGATAGTGGTATTAGTGATGGTGATGATGAAGATGGTGGTATTAGTGGTGATGATGATAGTGGTATTAGTGATGAAGATGATGGTATTAGTGATGGTGATGATGATAGTGGTATTAGTGATGGTGATGATGAAGATGGTGGTATTAGTGATGGTGAAGATGATGATGGTATTAGTGATAGTGATGATGATGATGGTATTAGTGATAGTGATGATGATGATGGTATTAGTGATAGTGATGATGATGATGATGGTATTACTGATAGTGATGATGATGATGGTGGTATTGGTGATGGTGATGATGATGATGGTATTAGTGATAGTGGTGATGATGATGGTATTAGTGATAGTGATGATGATGATGATGGTATTACTGATAGTGATGATGATGATGGTATTAGTGATAGTGATGGTGATGATGATGGTATTACTGATAGTGATGATGATGATGGTGGTATTAGTGATGGTGATGATGATGGTATTAGTGATGGTGATAGTGATGATGATGATGGTATTAGTGATGATGATGGTATTAGTGATGGTGATGATGATGGTATTAGTGATGGTGATGAAGATGATGATGGTATTAGTGATGAGGATGATGATGATGATGGTATTAGTGATGGTGATGAGGATGATGTGATGATGATGATGTGTAACCATACATGTAAGCATATATGAGGGTATGGGGTTACGTAAATACAAACGCATATGAGTATTTGCATGTGAATTTCCGGGGAAAAAATCGTAATTTCCGTATTAGCAAATTTCCAAAAGAAAAGGATATCAAATAAGGTGCAACAATTCCTCGACGATCCATGACCGAAGCACATAGACCGATAGACACATCCAAAAATAGATAGACATAGAGAAACATACCTATAGACGTCCTTGTGATAAACATAAAACACAACAAGAGAGTCAAAGTTCACATTTATAATTCCGCGCCCACCGTAATCCTACGCGTGAGGCACGAAGGCGCATTCGTGACAAGAATTACAAGCACACTCACGTGAGAGTCACCGGCGCTTCCTCGCTGTGTCGGAAGCTGAGGTGAAGAAGCTACGAGGCAGATTCAGGTAGTGTCAAGATAATAGTGTGTCATGTTACAGCGGTTCATGCTGCGAGGTGATGCCGGTTCCTGCTACGTGGTCCTGGTTCATGTTGGGATTGTGGTTAATGTTAGATCTTATGGGGAAGAATGTTTGTGTGTGTGTGTGTGTGTGTGTGTGTGTGTGTGTGTGTGTGTGTGTGTGTGTGTGTTCTGTGATCTTTATTTATCTCCGTCAGAAGCGCTGGTTTTTCTGCGTCATTGTCTGCTTTATATCTTTAATTATCAATTATTGTTGCTGTGGTGATATGATTTCCGTTGTTGTTTCGATGTTTACTATCATTGCTGTAATGATACTATTACATTTTTTATTCAGCAGTAGTTAAATTATATTTTTCAAAAATGAAATTCATCACAAATGCAATCATAAATGCAACAAAATCCGACAATTACCTAGGATTGCAGGATTGTTTTTTTTTTTTATACTCTAATATCCCGAACAAAGAAAGAAATGTCAAAGAATGTTATGTTTTAATAATTGTTTGGCTTCTAGCGTTTGTTCATTTCCACTCGCCTTTTGCACTGACATTCCTTATTTTCTAGAGAGAAGAAAAGCTGTTAAAATGGGCTTCTCTACAGACAAGCTCTTAAATTGCATTCATATCCGTTAAATTCGTTGCAATTCCGTCTTGCAATTAAGTCTGTGCCTCATCGTATTACATCGTGGAATCGGAGAGTCGATGCTGTTGTTCGAGACTTGTTGTTCAACTTTATGGTCACATCTTTAAGGGGGAAAAAATATAAATTCCTGTGGATCATCTTTATGCAATTCATTGATGATTGATGACACGAGGCTGGAAGCAACATCATCATGCATTTGCAACCGTTGTGTATATATCCCTTTCGCAACTCTCCTGTGTCGAAATCATGATCTAATTTCGAGGCTCCTCTAATACGCTAATATACTGTACTGTACTTGTTTCGAAACATTTTTTTTTTTTTACCAAAGAGGGACTCTTTCCGTCTAATAGGAAGCGAAGTCAACAGTACAATGGAGGTGAATTATGTTGCAATCGTGCAATAGCGTGGATACCATTGACAAAGATGATGGAAATGACGATAATGGTGAAGACAATACCCAAAAAATTACGACAGAAGTGCTGAACTAATGAGGCAAGTACGCACTTGCTTTCACAAACGCAAGTTGCAATCATTAATTTACAGGTAGATGGATGGATGGATAGATAGATATATATAGCCCAGGTAGATAGATGGCTATGGAACTCGCAGCAACACAGTGTGGAAAGATAATAAAGGCAATTATTGGACTTGTTTTATCATCAGAAAGGAAAGAACACCACGGTGCGTTATCGTCACTGGTTGATCTCAAATTGCACGAGCGATAAAAGAGAATGACATAATTAGACCACAGTTCACAAGCTTCGTGTCTGTATCCAGTGGAGATCCTCTGGTATTCTAATGGAGAGGATTTTTTTCCCCTTGACTCGTGTCCGTAAGAATCAGTGTATCTTGATCTTGCAATGGAAGTTCGCTCTTGCATCTTCAAGCGTTGGTACTGGGAGTGTTTGTGTACCGGCCATGTCCTCAAGAGTTTTTTTTTATTTGTCTTGTTATCAGTATTATCGTCATCATGTCATCATCGTCATCATTATCATCCTCATCATCATCATCACCACCACCATCATCATCATCACCACCATCGTCATCATCATCACCACCACCATCATCATCATCATCACCATCACCACCACCACCATCATCATCTTCATCGTCATCATCGTCACCACCACCATCATCGTCATCGTCATCATCAATCATCATCAATCATCATTATCATCACCCTTATTCTACAAACTGATGACTCCACAAGGGCTCAGTCAACAAAGAGTCAATTGATAGGCCTACCTGGCGTGCTCTATTTACCCCCATTCCTTAAATATTCGGGGATTTGCTTTTTCAGTACCATTATTTTCGCTATTATTGCATAGTAGTTATGACGATAATAATAAGTAATAATACTAACGACAATTATACTACTAGAAATAAAAAATGAAATCTCGAAAATTTAAGGAATTTTTAAGATTTTGAGATAGGCAGGCAGGCAGACAGGGAGCCGGACAGGCAAGCAGACAGACAAACAGACAGGCAGGCAGACAGGTAGGCCAGCCTACTAACTGACTTCCTGGTAACTAATCGCAGGAAACCAAGAACACTAAACTACAATGGTTAGCGGCGTCAAAGGGTTAAAATTATTATTATTTTTTTTTTTTTTTACCACAGCTCAATTCTAATCATGTATCTCAACTTCATGACGTAATTGCAGTTGCATTTCCAGCAACAATGACTGAGACATGACACCAGTTTCTTTTTCGCAATTCGATAGTAAGTCTACATTCATTGCGAAAAAAAAAGTTGTGAACATTTATTACAATACTTTGCAAGAATAAAGATGTACTATGGGACATATCCCTTCATTCGCCTTTGCTGGTTACAAAGGTACCACACGTTGGTATTTCTGCAATAACAAGTTTATATTTATCCTGGTTCAGGAAGAAAGTGCAAAGCAGATCTACAATTGGACATGTATCAGTATTTTATCATAAATCATGTTGTACAATCCTCAAGCAACATTGCATGCCTTACCGTAGAACTACACACGAGGGCTCAATAGATTTTGTGTTGGTATTTGTTAATACACTATTAGCATTAATATCAACTACATTTTCCTTTTCAACTTTACGCAAAGATGTTGTTACTTGATGATTAAACAGTGGGTAACATAGAACTCCATCCTCACAACCTATGATACGTGCCTCATGGCCAAGAAAATTGGTTGCATATTTTCTTTGTGTATGTGTATCCATGTCTTTTATTGTGTATACCATTTCATCATCTTTATTTTGGATCGCTGGAAAAAAGGAACTGTCATTTCCAGGTGAATTAAAAAAATGAATATGTACAGCTTCTTTTGCAGATGTTCAAAGATGAAATGTTCAAAGGCGAAAAAAAACTAGACGTGAAGAAAAAATCGGGTTTGATTTAGCAAAGTCCCTCCTCAGTTTTCTAAGAATTTTTATAACTCACCATGGATTTTTTTTTCCAACTTGTAAATAAAAAACCTAATCGTATT
>NW_028234404.1:33852224-33862224 GCF_977035675.1 Penaeus japonicus | reverse complement strand
TTCGTCCGGGAAAAAACTTCCCGTTTCTGAGACACACTTTCCCCCTGGCGACAGCTTCGAGGCTCGAGAGATACGTAGATACATACGTTCGTGTCTATTTGGTATCCTTTCCTTCCGTAGATCTTCTTGTTGGATAAAGAAAGGATAGTATTTCAGTAAACATACCAACGCTGGTACTTTTTTTCCTGATCCCTATTGGTACTTTGGATTTTTGTGGTATGCTCGGTGCTGCTCGCAAGAGAGAGAAGAAGAGGAAATAGAGAAAAGAAAGAGAAAGAGAGAGAGAAAGAAGATGAGAATTGTGAGATCTAAGACCAGTGTCATATGTGATGAAATTATGATAATGACCGTAGAAAATTGTTCATATTGAATGGTAGTCATTTACGCAGCGGCCAACTCACTGGTAAATTGTATCGCCGTGTTTTAGAAATTCGCAAAACGCAGGAAGGAAGAAGAGAAGGACAGAGGAGGTGCAAATACGAAAGAGAGAGAGAGGGAAGGGGGAAAAGATAGAAGATTCGACAGAAATAAATATATATTTATTTCACCTAAAGAAATAAATGCATACAGAAAGAAAGAGAGAGAAAAGGAAATAGAAAGATAGATATTAGGAAAAAAAAGAGAGAGAGAATATTTGACCCAAAAGAGAGAGATAAAAAAAGGAATCAGAAATACAAAATATAAGACGTGTGAAGATCGACCTTAAATTCTCTCTCTCTCTCTCTTTCATTCCTTGAAGATGTTCCGAGCCAAGAAGCTCTGGAGATCTTGGACTTGCATCACCATCTTCACTATCCTTCTCAACCACTCCTTCACCATCATCACCTCCCAGGAACTCTATGATGAAGTGGAAGACGGAGAAGAAATAGATCCTAATGATGAATTCAAAAACAGTAAGTATGTCGTTATGGATTAAGATTATTTTTCTTTTCTTTTTTCATCTTCTGTGATTGTCTCTTTTTATTCTTGGAGGGGGGGGGGGGTAAGTGTGAGATAATTTGAATGGGATAAAGAAAATGACTTTTTTTTATATAAATGATAGGATGATAAGGCGACGTAACAGAAGAGTATCTGAAGAAATGATAACGATTATAGCATATATATTACGAGCGATGGAGGAGTGTTCTTGTGCGAGAAAATTAGAGTGATATTTAAAAGAGCAGTAGCGGAATAAAGATGATTAGATAGAAGAGAGAGATAGTAAAGATAAGGGCAGATTAGCCTCTTGAAGTTAAGCAGAAAAAAAACGTTAAAGTATAGAGAAAAAACAGCTGTTAGATTTGTACGTTGATACTTAATTACAGAAATATACTGCCTCTTGTCACGCTGTCGTAGATAAAAATGAAGACATTAAAAGATAAAGAAATAAAACGCGACGGAATTTGAAACATGAAAAAAATATATATAGGAATCACTTATTTGATAAACCTTTGAAAACTGAATCTATTTTCACCAATTTATCTATCATCGTATCTACCTATCTATCTATCTTCATCGATTTATCTATCATCGTATCTACCTATCTATCTATCTTCATCAATTTATCTACCATCGTATCTACCTATCTATCTATCTTCATCAATTTATCTATCATCGTATCTACCTATCTATCTATCTTCATCAATTTATCTATCATTGTATCTACCTATCTATCTATCCAAAGATTTTTTTTTTTTCATTTTATTTCTCCAGGAGGATACTTGACCTGAATTAACAATTCCTAATTGGGGATGATTATGAATATCTTTTTTGAAGTAGATAAAGTGGACCAACATTAATTATCAATAAGGGGTATTGATTATAGTGCCCGGGCTCAGGCTAAGTATGTTGACTCTTAGATTAACCGGAGGAACAGGCTTTCGCTTGTTTTTTTTTTTTTGTTGTTTTCTTCTTCTTCTTCTTCTTCTTCTTCTTTTTCTGTTTCTTTTTCTGTTTCTTATCCCCTTTGTTTTTTTTTATTTTTCCCCTTTTTCTTATTTTTGTTTTACTTCTTTTTCTTCCTATTCTTGTTTTATTCTTTTCTTTGGCTTACTTTCTTTTATTTTTTTTATTTTTTGTTGGTTATTTCCTTTATTTTTTTTTATTTTTCTCCCTTTCTTTCCTTCTTTTTTCTCTCTTTTTTTTTCTTCCTTTCCTTGTTCTTCTTTCCCTTCTTCTTTACCATCTCGTTGTTCTACCTTTTTTCTTCCTGATCTTCTTCTGTTTCTTCTTCTCCCCCCCCCCCCCTTCAGAGAGAAGATAAATCATACACATAATGCGTTATTGTATTTGAGATATTTTCCAACTCCATTCTAGAAGAAGAAAACTCATTCCCGTTCGTGTTATGTTTGTACCTCTGTGCATACTTCAGGTTCTGAGAGGTTTTTGCACTTAATTTATTGTGAGTTTTATTATGTTGACTTTTACTCTCTTTATTTATTAGTTTTGTGTAAACTCGTGTGAATAGTCTCGCACGTGTACTTCTGTTTGCTTTTTTTTTTAACACATTCGATGTAGTTCATAACTTTGGATTGAGAGGAGCACGCACACACGCACACACGCACACACACACACACACACACACACACACACACACACACACACACACACACACACACACACTCATACACACACACACGCATACATAGAGAGAGAGAGAGAGAGAGAGAGAGAACAGAGGGAGAGAGTGAGACGGGGAGGGGGTGAGGAATGGAGAGAGATATAAGGAATAAAGCAAAAAACAAAACCAAACAAAAAAACAGAAAACAATTTTCCAACTGCACCATAAGCAAAATCTCCCCGCAAGAAAATTAAAATGGAAAAAAAGAAAGCGAAAACCACAAAAGACTAAAAAAAACGGAAAAGAAAAAAAAAAGATAATAATAATAACGAAGTAGAAACAAAAGAGCACATAATAAGAACAGCTCCATCAACACGCGAGAACGTGGACGGTGCTGCCACCACAGGGCAGATAGCGAACCTAATGTAGATGTTTTCATGGGACAAATGACACTGTGCCTTTTAACGTATGGGACAGATGTGCTCGTTGCGCCGGTGTTTCAAATGCGTGTCTCTCACCCCGCTGCGTCCAGAGCACTGACTAATGATTTCCAGGAGACTATGGTGAAATGAGAGCGAAAGAGAGCGAGGGAGAGGGAGACAGGGAGAGAAAGAGAGTAGGGAGTGGATAGACATAGAAAGAGAGAGAGAGAACGAGAACTGGATGGAGGAAGAGAAAGATAGAGAGAAAAAGTAAAGAGATGAGTGAAAATGGAGAAGGGGAAAGAGAGAGAAAGAGTGAAAGAGAAAGATAGATGAAAAGATATTAAACTGAACTGGTAGATTTCAGGCAGATATATACACATGTTTTTTTTATGTTCTATTCTATCAAGAGTACAAGAAAAAATAAATAGATTAGATATAAAGATAGAAAGAGGGAGATAGAAAAAAAAGGAGAAAGAGATAAATAAGAATAGAATCTGAAGGAATATCAGCTGAATCTCGCATTACTTTTATTACTTCAACACAAACAATTGACAAAGGAACATTTACTTGCGATGGATTTGAGAAAGCAAATTAGTCACTGCGTGTTAGAGGAACCTGTGAAGCCATAGGGGAAAAAATACAGGCCGTGTAGGGGAGAAAGATATGAGGAAGGAGAACACGTGAGGAGAGTTATCGAGAATTGTAGGGGAAAAATAGAGAGTTGTGGGGTACAGGGTGGTGGAGGTGGAGGGATATGTCTTGTGAAGGGAAAAAAATGGGAGTGAAGGGGAAAAAAACAGGATTAGATAGAAGGAATACTGAGTGGAAGGGGGGAAACATGGCTTGTGAAAAGAAAAGATGAGATTTGAGGAAGTAAAAACAGGATATGTGAAAGGGAAGATTGAGAGTAGTGCAGGGTACATGGCTTGTGAAAGAAAAAAAGATGGGATTTTAGGGAGATAAACTACAGGATATGTTAAAGGGGAATATTAAGAGTAGTGGGGAGGAAACATGGCTTGTGAAGAGAAAAACAGAGTTGAGGCATAAAAACAAAAAAAACAAACAAAAAAACAGGATTTGTTAGGGGAGATCCTTAGAGCTGTGGAGTAAGAAACAGGGCTTGTAGGGAGAAGGATAATGGCAAGTAAGGAAGAAGGAAGGATACGTGAGGGGAAATACTGAGAGCTTTAGGAGCAGAAAGAGGGTTTGTAAGGGGAGTGGTAGGGGAAAGAAAGTAAGAGAAAAAGACTTGTCTGGAAAGGTATAAGGGTAAACAAGAAAAGACGAGACTGTGTGAGAGAAAAGGAAGTGCAACAGGTAAAGAACAATAAAGAAACAAAAAGCGAAAGATTATTCTTGGTGAAATAGAATATCAAAATCCAAAAGGGGAAAAGAGAACTTGTAATAGAAAGTAAAGAGGAAAGAGAAGGGAACAAATAAGAGAAATGTCAAATATATAAAATTATAAAGAAACTAGGTACAAGAGGTAGACCTTAGAAGATATACAGATAATTAGAAAATTAAGAGGACTAGTGATCTATATATCAAATATCTCGTCAATATTACCATATTCTTATACATTATTTCTTTTGATCCGAGTGACACGGAGAAATCCAATTTTCAAGTGACAACTAAGAAAATGTACGTTGGGTGTTTCCCTTCTTTGATGCAGAAAACACTATATTCATCCTTCAGTATTAAAGTGTTACTAAAGTGAATTTACTTTATCTAAAAAAAATAGATAAAAGTGTGTGTGTGTGTGTGTGTGTGTGTGTGTGTGTGCATTAAAGTCCGGGAAGAAAACGATAACAATTTGTTAGAGGCAAAGATCCATAAGAAAAGGTAAAAACTGCAAAGGGTATAAAAAACAAACCAACAAGGAGATATACCAAATTCCAAAAATAAATAAATAAATAAACACAAGACTCAAAACATAAAACAAATACAAATACACGAAGCGCAAGAGAGCGAAAAAAAAGAAGAAAAAAAGAAGAAAAGAAGTAGAATTAAAAGAATGAACTAAGAAATAAAACTTAACGAATACTGGAATAATGAGATCCTTGAGGAAAACCAGGCTCAGAGTAAGGGTTTAGCGGTGAAGGTTGACAAGTGTTGCAAATCTCTTGCTTGGGGGATTTTCGAGAAAAAATGGATCTATTGTTGCTTTCTTTTCATAGGGCTTGCTTAGCTGGCTTGAGGGTGTCTTTGCTGTGGTTATCATTGTTGCTTTATTTTAAGCTTGTTTTTCTTTTTCTTTTTTTCCCTCTCTATCTATTTATCTATCTTTCTGTCTACATCTATTTATCTTTCTTTTATGCTCTTTCTGTCTCTATAACTATCTATCTATTTATCTTTCTCTCTCTCTCTCTCTCTCTCTCTCTCTCTTTCTTTCTCTCTCTCTCTCTCTCTCTTTCTCTCTCTCTCTCTCTCTCTCTCTCTCTCTCTCTCTCTCTCTCTCTCTCTCTCTCTTCTCTCTCTTCTCTCATTATATATATATATATATATATATATATATATATATATATATATATATATATATATATATATATATATTCTTCTCTTTCTCTCTCTCTCTCTCTCTCTCTCTCTCTCTCTCTCTCTCTCTCTCTCTCTCTCTCTCTCTCTCTCTCTCTCTCTCTCTCTCTATATATCTCTCTCTATATATATATATATATATATATATATATATATATATATATATATATATATATATATTCTACTCTCTCTCTCTTTCTCTCTCTCTCTCTCTCTGTATCTCTATCTATCTATCTATCGATCTCTATACTTCTATTATTCTCTCCCCCTTCTCTCTCTTCCTCTAAACAATTGCCTCCAATAAAAAAAAAAAAAAAAACGAAATGTCTAGAAAATCCAGATTTCCTATGTCTCTCATAAAACGAGCTTTCGTGGTAATGCTTACTATAATTGGGACATTCCAGACATCAGAAAGTAGAGCCGGTGTCTTAGGTGTTGCCTTTGTTGATGTTAAGGGTTCGCGTTTACTTAAGTGAATTGGTTTTCTTTTGCTCTTTATATATATATATATATATATATATATATATATATATATATATATATATATATATATATATATATATATATATATGTATATGTGTGTGTGTGTGTGTGTGTGTGTGTGTGTGTGTGTGTGTGTGTGTGTGTGTGTGTGTGTGTGTGTGTATGTGAATAATGATTCTTACTATTCTTATAGATATTGCTAATAGCGATGCATTTAGCTGTTATCATTCTTATGATTATTATCTTTATTATTATGATTTTGCCCTTATTACTATTACTCATAATATTATCAAATTCATTGGCATCGTCATTGTTACCATTATTACTATCATTATTGCTATCATCATTGATATTTTTATTATTATCATAATTATCATTATTATCATTAGAATTGCCTTTAATATTATTATTGTTATTACCGATAGGTTTATCATTATTTTTGTTGTTATTATGGATATTATCATCTATATCGTTATCATTATTGTCATTGCTTTTATTGTCGTGATTATTATTATTATCATCATTATTACTATTATTATTATCATTATTATTATCATTATTATTATTATTATCATTATTATTATCATTATCACTATTGTCATAATTATTATGATCATCACTAGTACCATTATTATTATTGTTGTTTTCATATTTATCTTATCCATTACTATTAATTAATTGATTAGTTGTTAATGATATCATCGTCTTTATTAATACCATTACCATATCTATTGCCATTACAATTATTGTAATTATCATTATCCTCATTACTATTGTTAACAATGTTATCATTATCATTGTCATTATTCCTATCGCTGTTATCATTATCATTGTCATTATTCCTATCGTTGTTATCATTATCATTGTCATTATTCCTATCGTTGTTATCATTATCATTGTCATTATTCCTGTCGTTGTTATCATTATCATTGTCATTATTCCTATCGTTGTTATCATTATCTCAAAGTTCTTATCAACAAGAGAGACACAAAAGGTATGAAGAGAGAAGATCGATAAGAGAAAAGAAACAAACAAAAAGGAAAAAAAATAAATGGATAATCACATAAAAAAAAAGTAAAAAAGTGGATGAATGCAACAAAATAATAATAATGATCATCAATGAATAAAAATGAAAAAGAAAAGATAAATTGTCAAAGGAAGGGGAGGCAAAGGAAACAGGAGAAGAAGGATGAGAAAGAGAAAGTGGAGGAGGAGGAGGAGATGAGGAAGAGAAAGTGGAGGAGGAGGAGGAGATGAGGAAGAAAAAGAGGAAACTGGAGAAGGAGGAGATGAGGAAGAGAAAGTGGAGGAGGAGGAGGAGATGAGGAAGAGAAAGTGGAGGAGAAGAAGGAGGAGATGAGGAAGAAAAAGAGGAGGAAGAAGGGGGGGGACGAATGATAGGAAAAAAGAGGAGGAGGAATAGGAGATTGAAGGAAAGGAAAGAAAAAGGGGAAAGGGGTATGAAGAGGAAGATAAGGAGGAAAAGAGAGGATAAAGAAGAGAGAGAGGAGAAAATTAAAGAAACCCAAAAGAAAGAAGAGAACGAGAAAAAAAAATCAAAAGAAAAAAAAATGAAAAGGAAGGAAAAGATAATCAGAAGGAAGAGAAGAATATATCAAATTAATAACTAAGTAAAGGACATAAACAAACCGTGTAATATTCCAGTCTCACATATATCACGTTGTCCCTCTCTCCATTAATCTTTAATTATCTAATCATTAAGTACTTATAAATACCTCCATATGTTGGATGATTAGCCACATTGGTGATAATGAGTGTTGTTGTCGTACTTATTTATTGTTGATATTTAATGATAGTGATAATTATATTGGGTAATTATAGTAATATTCATTGGTAGGAATAGCATGCACTAATGGTGATGAGAATGAGAGAGAGAGAGAGTGAGTGAGAGAGAGAGAGAGAGAGATGAGAGAGAAAGACAGATCGACAGAGAGACCGACAGAGAAAGAGAGCGAGTGAGCGAGAGAGAGAGAAAGACAGATCGACAGAGAGAGAAACATAAGGAGAAATAAAGAGAGAGAGAGTAAGGATAAGAAAAAAAAGAGAAAAAAACAAGGAAAGGGAAAAAGACACAGAGAAAGAAAGAAAAATGAAAGAAAGAGAACGAAAGAGACACAGAGAAAGAAAGAAAAATGAAAGAAAGAGAGCGAAAGAGACACAGAGAACGAAAGAAAAATGAAAGAGAACGAAAGAGACACAGAGAAAGAAAGAAAATTGAAATAAAGAAAACGGAAGAGACAGAGAAATAAAGAAAAATGAAAGAAATAGAACGAAAGAGACAGAGAAAGAAAGAAAAATTAAATAAAGAAAACGGAAGAGACAGAGAAAGAAAGAAAAATGAAAGAAAGAGAACGAAAGAAACAAAGAAAGAAAGAAAACTGAAATAAAGAAAACGAAAGAGACACAGAGAAAGAAAGAAAAATAAAAGCAAGAGAACGAAAGAGAGACAGAAAGAAAGGGAAACAGAAAGAAAGAGAAAGAAATACAAAGAGAACAAACATCAAATAAATAAATCAACAGGCCACCAATTCCTCTTCCAGGCCTGTCAGTATTGAGTACACACAACTCGTCCTCTATTAACCGGATATTCACTCCCCCTTCCCCAATCCCCCCCCTCCACTCTCCCCGTCTCTTCTGCCTTGTTGTCTACTTGTTCTCTCTCTTCCCTATCCTCCATATCCCTATCCTTATCTACTCCCTCATCTACTCCAACTTATTCTTCTATGCTTGATCTCTTTTCTTCCCCTTCTCTATCTCCTTCTCCTCCCCCGTACCTCTTCTCTATCTCTATCTCTATCTCCCTTCCCTATCTCCTATCTCTTTCCTTTCTCCCTCTTCCTCCTCACCCCCTACCTCTTCCCCATTTCCTATCTCTCTCCTTTCTCCCTCTTCCTTCCCTACCCTCTACCTCTTCCCTATCTCCCATCTCTCTCCTTCCCCCTTCCCCTTCCCCTTCCCCTTCCCCTTCCCCTTCCCCCTCCCCTTCCACTTCCCCTTCCCCTTCCCCTTTCCCTTCCCCTTCCCCTTTCCATTCCCCTTTCCCCTTTCCCCTTCCCCTTCCCCCTCCACTCCCCCTTTCCCTTCCTCTTCCCCTTTCCATTCCCCTTCCCTTTTCCCCGTCCCCTTCCCCTTCCCCTTCCCCTTCCCCTTTCCATTCCCCTTTCCCCCTCCCCTTCCACTTCCCCTTTCCTTTTCCCTTCCCCTTCTCCCTCCACCCCCTTCTCACCCCACCCTGCCTGAAGTGGTCCTTCGGCCTAAGAGGTCAATCAATACGGCATATTCTAACCTCGCAAATACGTGTGTCTTGAAGAAAAACTGGGCGAAATTAGGGTAGGTAAGGAAAAAGAGATGAAGAGATCAGAATAAACATGAATATAGATAATAAGAAAATAAAAATAGATAAAGATAATGAATTGATAGAGATGATGAATGGAGGTGGAAGAAATTATAGGGGAATAAATATGAAAAGAATTGTAGATGGATAATGGTGAAACAAAATTATAGATGAATAAAGATCATAAATGGATAAAGATGAATGAAGATAAATATACAGAGATGGATATACAATAAGAAGATAGAGTAGGCAGAGGAAATGAACAAATAAATGAATGAATAAACAGTGTAAAAAAAAACAAAATTAAGATTAAGATTAAAATAGAGATGAAGGTGATTAAAAGATTTCGATGTGTATACGTATCTTACCTCAATTTATTTATCTACTTAGCTGTCGGTTTATTTCTGTCTATCTTTACATACATATACATATATGTATACATACATATATATATATATATATATATATATATATATATATATATATACATATATGTATATATATATATATATATGTACATGTATATTATATATATATATATATATATATATATATATATATATATATATATATATATATATATATATATATACATGTACATATATAAATATAAATATAAATATATATATATATATATATATATATATATATATATATACATAT
>NW_028234404.1:33844724-33847224 GCF_977035675.1 Penaeus japonicus | reverse complement strand
GCCTTTTCTTTTCTTTTTTTAGTTTTGTTTTTTTTCTATTTTTTGACTCTTGTTTGTGTTATTTTGTTGTTTTGGTTTTCTTGTTTTTCTGTGTTCTTATTATGGGATTATTTTGGATTATATGTTTTTTTAATTAATTTTCTTGTTGTTGTTGTTATTGTTATGCTTTGTCTTTTGTCTATTCTATTCTATCATTCTTTTTTATTCTCCATTTTTTTTCATTTTGTTGTTCTTTTATTTCGTTCATGTCGTCCTCTTCATTTTTTTTTTCATGATTATTTTTCTTCTCCTTCTCTTTCTTGATCTTCTTCTTTTTCCTTTATATCTATTTCTTCATCCTCTTCTTCTACTTTTTCTTTTCTCCCCCACCCTTACCCATCCCTCCATCCCCCTTCTTGTTCTTCATTTTCTTCTTCTTCTTCTTCTTTTTCTTCTTTTTCTTCCTCTTCCTCTCCGCCATTTGCAACTCAAACTACGTCTGCTTACTACCAATATCCCATTCATTTCTCTCGTATAGTTTCCGCTAGACCGTGGGAAGAAGAAAACGTGGATAGAAAGAAGAGAAATAAGATGAAGGAAGGGAATAGGAGATGGAAAATTATAGAAATGGAAAAAGAAATGAGAAAAGAGAGGTAGAGATAGGAAAGAGGTAAAACTTATGAGAGAAACGAAAAGAGTGAGAGAAAGTGAGAGAGATATTTCAGGTTTACTTTAATAACTAAATAATTCTAACATAATTCAAATAGTTATTATTATATAATACTTCTAATATGATTATAATTATCATAATTCTAATAATTATAATAAAATTCTAATAATTATTATATAATTCTACTATAGATAATTATAATCTTCAAACTCATACGACACACTCCTGATAATGAACACACTTATAACAGATGTTCTTCAAAGCTATTTGAATAACAATGAATAACAGTGATATTACACAAAAGCAACAAATCCATGCAATAAACAACACTACAGCCTTTTATCGTAATGAATAAAAATAAATAATAGATATAAATACGAATATGATATTGACAAAGAGTCATTACAACAAACCCAAAAAGGAATAGTCAACCTATACACCAATACTAGATAAACCTCATGAATATTACAACCTGATATATTCATTCAGGACACCTGACAATACTCCATAATTTTCATGCAACTCAATCTTCTTCCATTCATATGCACAGCCAAAGGACAACAATAAGGATAAGAGCACCACCCCTCCCTCCCCCCTTTTCCAACCCCCCTCCACCCCTCCCTCCCTGGTCTTTGTTCTAATAACATGCAAATGACATGATAATACAAGACATTAGAATCTATAGGAAGGGAAGCAAGACGATGATTGAGATGTTTTGAGATCATTCAATCTGTGGTTGACATTTTGGATCCCTTGCAACGTGTGTCCTTGTTCTTTATTGAAATTTAAGATCTATTTGAGTCTACGATCATGATCATTGTCTGTTGTTATCATTTCAAAACTTCTTTGAAAAAATAAAATATTAAAAAAAAAAACAATCATCTGCTGTTGAAAGATATCTACCATTATCTCCTTTAACGTTGATTTTATAGTATTATTTATTATTTTTATCGTTGGTATTTGTCGTAAATGAGTTTTTATTTGTTTGTTTATTTGGTAATCCTATTTACTTTTTTCAAATTCATGAAGATTTTGAAAAAAAAAGAAATACTTTCGTGTTGCTATTGACTTCTGGAAACACTTAAAATCTCCCCTTAAGTTTACCAAAGACACTTAAAATACCTTCTTAAATCTTAGTATCATTTATTATTTGCTTATCATCAGTGTATTTATTCACCATTACTGTATTCGTGAAAGCCTTTTGGAAACCCTCTTATTTTGCTGTTTACATCCCTCGACGCTTATACTTATGCTTTTCATAAATAATGTCTAATGGCTTGATCAATATACCGATTTTTTTATACATATATACGTGAGGGGAAAGATGATTGCGATAAATGTAATGGTGGTAATGGTGTTCAATTGGATAGGCTTATGGTGGTGATGTTTCTGACGGTGGCATTGATGGAGGAGTGATGGAGGGGGGAGTGGGTATGGTAATAGTGATGATTATAGTGATGATTAGGAATTTATGTTAATGTACACGGATGGCATTAAGGACATCACAACAGTAATGGTGACACTATAAGATGTGAGTTATAAGACATGGTCGTTAAGTAGGTGATGGTGAAAATAGTAGTGAAAAGAAAGTTATAATAAAGGAATAAGAGAGGCAGTGAGAATAACAAGGATGATATTTGATAATGATGATAACAACAGTAACGATGATGGTGATAATGCCGAGAAGGATAACAATAAAGATAGTGACCCAGGATAGTGATAAAAATAGTAATGATATTAATGATAACGACACTGACCATGAATAAACATTGACACATGGCCTAAAAAAAACACCACACCATTAACTATATTAAGCAAACGATACCTCAAACAATCTAGGACAAAAAAATA
>NW_028234404.1:33802224-33807224 GCF_977035675.1 Penaeus japonicus | reverse complement strand
GCACGCAACATTATACCAAAGTATTCAGTGTGTTATCTAGCCTTCCTAATTTCTCTCTCGGGTGTAAGTGAGTGAAGGCACGTCAGGGAAGAGACTATTTGGACTTTAATGAGAAAAGCTGTAAGTTTGATGGACAAAGTCGGATAATACGAGTGAATTGTTTAAGTGAGTTGCATCGGCGAAGTTTGAATGCACCAGAAAGCATACGAAAATTAGGTTTATGGGCTGTTCTAATAGGGAGGAATATTGCTTTGAAAAAAAATTCAACCTGTATATATATATATATTTTTTTTTTAACTCTTGAACTGATGTTGTTCTATTGGATTTGAATTTCTTTTTTTTTCTCTGTCTTTCTTGCTCTCCTCCTCTCCTACTCCTCTTTCTTTCTTTGGGTTTCATTCCCTCGTATCTTTCTTTCCTGACTCTTCTTACCTTCCCTCTTTCTCTCCCTCCCTCCTTTCCCAGCTCCCTCCCTCTTTGTCACTCTTTTCTTCTCCTTCGCCCCCCCCCCCCCCCTCCCGTCTTTCTTTTCCTCCTTCCAACCTTTTTACAACGTCTTTCTCCTTCCCCCTCCCTTCTACCTCTCCTTTTCCAACCTTCCCTCTCTCTCTCTTTCTCTTCACTATAACATTCTCTTCCTCCCTCCCTCCTTCCCCTTTCCCACCTGTTTAATTTCTCTCCCTCTCATTCCCTCCCTCCCTCATTCCTTCCCCATCCCTCTTCCCTCCTAATTCATCCCTCATTCCCTCACTCCTTCATTCCTTCCTCATCTCTCTTCCTTTCTAATCCCTTTTTCATTCCTTCCCTCCCTCAATTCTTCCCTATCTCATTCTTCTAATCCCTCCCGTACCCTATTCCCTTGTAATCCCTCCCTCCCTCCCTCATTCCTTCCCCATCCCTCTTCCCTTCTAATCCCTCCCACATTCCTTCACTCCCACATACTCTCACTCCCTCATTCCCTCCCCATCCCTCTTCCCTTCTAGTTCATCCCTCAATCCTTCATTCCCTCACTCCCTAATTCCCTCCCCATCCCTCTTCCCTTCTAGTCCCTCCCTCAATCCTTCACTCCCTCACTCCCTATTTCCCTCCCCATCCCTCTTTCCTTCTAATACCTCCCTCAATCCCGCACTCCCTCATTCCCTCACTCCCTCACTCCCTAATACCCTCATGCGACGGTCACCACTATCATGTGATTGCCAAAGGTCCACCGCACAGTCTGACCTCCTTGATTGCTTACTATTGATTCTTGACTCAATACCAGACTTGGTACGCTCATACTAGCTATCGGTCGCGCTCGCTTTCTAGATCTGTGTGTGTTTGTGTGTGTGTGTGTGTGGGGGGGGGGGTTATGTGTGTTTGTGTGTGGAGGGGGGGTGTTTGTGTGTGTGTGGGGGGGGGGGTATGTGTGTGTTTGTGTTTGTGTGTGTGTGTGTGGGGGGGGGTTATATGTGTGTTTGTGTGTGTGTGTGTGTGACTATATGCATATGTATGTATGTAGGTAGGTATGTATGTATTCATGTTTGCATGTATGTATTCATGTTTGTATGTATTTATGTATTCATGTTTGTATGTATGTATGTATTCACGCATGTACGTATGTATGTATGTATTCATGTTTGTTTGTATGTATGTATCCATCTCTCTGCCGTATCTATCTATCTCTTGATCAGTACATGTGTATGCATGCATATGTGTGTGTGAATAATCATATGTATACGTATGAATATACATTTTTATTTGCTTACCTCCTATAAGAAAATCCAACAAGGAAAATAACCATAGGTAATATATAAAAAGAAAAACACTATTCTGTAAAAAAAAAAAAGAAAAAAAAAAGGGAGAAGACATTTTCCACCCTTTCAACCTCACCCAAACTAACCCCTCTTAAAATCGAAACCCCATTTATTCCCCGTCATGCAACAATACCTCCATCACACCAGTGCTTAATCTTGCGTCATGAAAAATGCAAATGAAAATGAAACCCACAAGTTATGAATGATTCACTCGAGCGCGTCTTGTATGTACGCCATTCTGACCCACACCAAATGAAGATGAATTTGTCGGTGAGTATGTTATTCATCCCGTTTCACCCTCGCGCTCGGTTGATCATGCAGGTTGCAGAGAGAACGAGTGAAAAGCTTAGTTAGGGTTATTTGGCTCCATTCAAGGCGGGATTGATCGAGGCAGGTTAGTGATGACTTCTGTTTATTTAATCATTGGTCTTATTATTTCGTTCTTCCTTTTTTATTTGTTATTTGTTTTTTGTTTTCTTCTTGGTATTTCCTTTTTTTATTATAGTTTTTCCTCTTCCTGTTTTTTTGTATCCTTTTTTAAACATTCTTTTCGGTTTTCTTTCTTCTTCATCATCTTCATCGTCATTTTTTTTCTTCTTCTTCTTCTTCTTTCTTTTCTTCTTCTTTTACTTTGTTTTTCACCTTCTTCTTCTTCCTTTTCTCCTTCTTTTATTTTTTTCCTCTTCTTCCTTTCCTCCTCCTCCTGCTCCTCCTATTCTTCCTCTTCCTCTCCTTCTTCTCTTCCTCCTCTTTTTCCTCCTCTTCCTCTTCCTTATCCTACTCTCCCTCCTCTTCTGCTTTGTTGTTCATACTACCTATACAGGATAAATAAAAGCTCCTATTTTTTACTCGCATTGACCCACATGCTTCCTATTAGTCAAAGTTGTGTTCCCTTAATTTTATAGAGTAACTTATGTTGAGAAAAAAAAAATTGATCATCCTTTTTTTCTTCTTCTTCTTCTTCTTCTTTGAAAGAGGGAGAGAGACAGAGATGTGGGAGGGGGAAGGGGGGAGAGCTGGGAAAGGATGGAAGGGAGAGAGGGAGAGAGAGAAAGAGAATGTGTGCAAGAAAATGGAAATGGAAAAGAGAGAGAAGGAGTGAATATGGAAATAGGAGGATCTGGGAAGAACTAAAGGGGAACAGAGAAAGAAGGAGAGCATAACAGAGAGAGTAAAAGACGGACATAGACATACACTGTGATTGAAAGACAGAGAGATATGTAGAAGGAGACCGTGAGAGTGTGAGAGAGAGAAAGACATAGAGAGAGAGAGAGAGAGAGACAGAGAGAGAGAGTGAGTGAGTGAGAGAAATACAAAGAGAGAGAGAGAGAAAGAGAAAGAAAGACAGTTTCTTATTAATGACACATTAAACCAATCTCCCTGGAATTATATACTGCTTAGATATATTGCTTTGAGCAATAGATATTGGCTTTTGATAATACGATACATTTTTCAACAGCAGTCTGTTTTTGGTGGCCAGTCCACAAATTTAGAATTATATTAGAGCCAGTCATGCATAGCTATCTATCTGTCTATTCATATATATATATAGATATATATATCTATATATATATATATATTTGTATATATATATATATATATATGAAATATATATATATATTATAATATATATATATATATATATATATATATATAATATATATATATATATATAATATATATATATATATATATATATATATATATATATATAATATATATATATATATATATATATATACTATTATTATATATTCATCTCTAATTCTGTCTCTATCTCTCTCTACTCTCTATCTCTCTCTCTCTCTCTCTCTCTCTCTCTCTCTCTCTCTCGTCGATTCGCTTCCTCTCCTCTCTCTCTCTCTCTCTCTCTCTCTCTCTCTCTCTCTCTCTCTCTCTCTCTCTCTCTCTCTCTCTCTCTCTATTTCTCTCTCCCCCCCCCCCGCCCCCCTCCCCTTTCTTCCCTCTTTTTATCTCTCTTCTTTTTTTTCTTATCTTATCGCTTTGACCTTATATTTTACGAGCGAGAATTTCCTCTCCGCGTGGAAAATTGACCTGCTCTGGAAAACACGTGACCTCACTCCTCTGCTTTTGTTGAGTCATTTCTCGATTTATCTCAATTTTACTTTGTCTATTATGTGTTTTCCTTTTCTATTTTTTTCTTGATGTTTTCTATTTTGTTGTTGTTGTTGTTTACTTTTTTTTTTCTTCTTCAGTTCTCTTCCTTATTTTTTACTTCTTCTTCTTTTTCTTCCCCTTCATCTTATTTTGTTCATCGTCTTCTTCTCCTTTTCCTTCTCCTTATTTGTTCTTCTTCTTCATCTTTTTCTTTCTTTCCTTCTTATTATTATCATTCTCTTTTTTTTCTTCCTCCTCTTCTTCTTTTTTCTTATTCCCCTTCTTCTTCTTCCTCTTATCACCATTATTGCTCTCCTTCTTCCTCCTCCTGTTATCATCATTATTGCTCTCCTTCTTCCTCCTCCTGTTATCATCATTATTGCTCTCCTTCTTCCTCCTCTTCCTCTTCTGATTCTCCTTCTTCTTCCTCCTCCTCTTCTTCTTCTTCACCTTCTTCCTCTCCGTTTAATTCGTCTTCTCCTTCTTTTTCCTCCTCCTCTTATTCTTCTCCCCCTTCTTCTCCCTCTTATTCTCCCTATTATTCTTTCCCTTATTCTTCCTCCTCCTCTTATCATTTTTCTTCTTCTTCCTCTCCGTTTAATTCGTCTTCTCCTTCTTTTTCCTCCTCCTCTTATTCTTCTCCTCCGTCTTCTCCCTCTTATTCTCCCTATTATTCTTTCCCTTATTCTTATTCTCCCTATTATTCTTTCCCTTATTCTCATTCTCCCTATTATTCTTTCCCTTATTCTTCATCCTCCTCTTATTATTTTTCTTCTTCTTCCCTTTCTTAAGAGACCGCGAGAGTCAAGGATATTTACGACAGTGAGACGAGAGATCTGGCTCGAAGTGTGCCTGTCCTTTTCTTGGCAGCTGATTTCGTCATTTCCTTTCTTTATTGCATTTTTTTCCCTTGCTTTATTGCACTTTTTTTTTCTTCTTCGTGGTTTTCGTCTCTTTCTTCTTCTGCTTTATTATTGTCATCTTTTTTTTTTTTCTTCTTCTTCTTCTTCTTCTTCTTCGTCTTCTTCTTCTTCGTCGTGTTATTATTTTTTTCTTTTTTTCTATTGCTTCCTCTTTTTTCTACGTCTC
>NW_028234404.1:33797224-33799724 GCF_977035675.1 Penaeus japonicus | reverse complement strand
ATACGAAAAAAATGTTATTGCACATACACAAATGTATTCGTAAAAAATATGCAAAACACGCAAACACACACGCACACGCACACACAAAAAACACAAACACACACACACACAACAAACACACATACAACACTAACACACACATGCTTTTACATCCACACGCATACACACATACACACAAGAAACACAAACACGCACACAGAAACACACACACACAACAGACACACACATGCTTTTACACTAACACAAAACCACATACGTGTACACATTCATGTAAAAACACTCAACACACATGAATTATGAGAAACACATAAAATACAAAGTAATAACATAAACTGTGACTTTTCTCCTATAACAGTCCACTAAATGTATCTTTACGAAATTCTGTAATACATTTATCACATCTTATCGCCCGTTCTAATAATAGATGTAGTTTTTTTTTCTTGTTATTCTAAGAAGAACTGAAATATAACAGCACGAAGAACAGGTTACAGGTTACAGGTTACTGTTACTGTTACGTTTTTCGTGTTGGATATAACATTTTCTTCTGATCTATAGTCGCTTATTTCTTTTTATTTTCTTCTTCTTCTTCTTCGTTTCCTTCTTCTACATTTTCTCTCATCTAAATGTAAAAAAAAATAATAATAATAATAATATTTCCTCGGAAATACAGGACAAAAATTGACACCCAAACTGAAGTACATACAAAAGGCAAAGGACAAATAAATACATGAAAAAAAATCCCATTTATCAGTAGAAACAACAACAACAACAACAAACATCCACATCTCCCGTTCACTGTTCAAAAACATTTCGAACAATCACACTATTTACCTCATGCAATAATTCTGCGAATGATATACACTTCTGCATGTTAACTTTGACGTCATGCAGTGGATAGGGGGAGGGGGAGGAGGAGGGGAAGAGGGAAGGGGAGGTTAAGAGTAGAGTTGAGGTGAGGAGAGGGGGAGGGAGGAGGAGGGGAGGAAGGAGGAAGAGGAGGAGGAGAGGGAGGAAGAGGGGGAGGGCGTAGGAGCAGGAGAGGGAAGGGGAGGGGGGAAGAGGAGGAGAAGGAGGAGAGGGGGTAGGAGGAGGAGGAGAAGGGGGAGAGGAGGATTGTTAGGGTTTTAAGGTTTTAGGGAGGAGGGTAGGAGGGTAGAGGGGAAGGGAGGGTTCGGGGGGGGAAGTTAGGAAGTGTATAGAGTGGGAGTGTGTTAAGTAGGATAGGATAGGAAGAAGAGTGGTCAGAAGAAAGTGGAGGGAAGAGGTTAAGAAGCGACGGAATAAAAGAGGAAGAGGGAGGTGGAGGAGGAGGAGAGAAAACGGAGAGAAGGAGAGAGAAAAAGTGATAAAGAGGAAAAAGAGGAGTGAAGAGGAAATGGGAAAGGGGAGGGGAGTGGAAGGAGGGCAGAGGAGAAAGGGAGATTGGGGGTGGCGGCAAAGGAGAGAGAGAGACAAGAGGGAGAGAGGATAGAGATGGCGAAAGAGATGATGAAGATAAGGGGAGGAGATACAGGGACCGGGAGAGACGAGGTGATTGGAAGGAAGAGATGGAGGAGTCAATATAAGGTCAAAGGCGCCGTCGCGCGGGTGCGGCCCGGCCGGCGGCGGCGCGCCCGCGGGCGGCGGCGTGGCGCGGCGGCGCGGGCTCGGACAAGGAGCCGCGAGGAGGCCGCAGGAGTCCGCGCGGTAGGCGCCAGCGCGGGCGCGCCGCTGGAGCGAGGGGCCGGGGCGGCGCCGGCGCGCATCATGGGTCACTTAAGTGTGGAAGAGAGGCGAGGAGAGGGGAGAGGGGAGAGAGGTTGCAGTCGGATGAATTTTAAGTGGGTGTATTGTGAATGGTTTTGCTGGATTCTGGGGATGTCCTTTCCTTGTGGAGAGATAGGAAAGGCAACCGGGAGAGATGTTTTCCTCCTTCGCTTTTCATTTCTCTCACTCACTTTATCTCTCTATCTCTATCTATCTATCTATCTATCTATCTATCTATCTATCTATCTATCTGTTTATCTATCTATCTAAATATCTATCTATCTATCTATCTATCTATTTATCTATCTACCTATCTCTATCTATCTATCTATCTATCTATCTATCTATCTATCTATCTATCTATCTATCTGTCTGTCCATCTCTCTCTCTCTCTCTCTCTCTCTCTCTCTCTCTCTCTCTCTCTCTCTCTCTCTCTCTCTCTCTCTCTCTCTCTCTCGCTCTCTCCTCTCTCTCTCTCTCCTCTCTCTCTCTCTCTCTCTCTCTCTCTCTCTCTCTCTCTCTCTCTCTCTCTCTCTCTCTCTCTCTATCTATCTATCTATCTATCTATCTATCTCTTTCCATATAGCTAGCTACCCATCTATCTACTCATTCGTCTATCTATTTGTCTACTTATCTATCTCTATCTATCTGTCTGTCTGCCTGTCTCTCTATCTACGAATCTATCTTGATCTCTTTTTGCTCCTCCAGTCTAGACTCCCAACCCACAAGACCATAAAACTAACCAATTTTCTAA
>NW_028234404.1:33782224-33784724 GCF_977035675.1 Penaeus japonicus | reverse complement strand
ACCCCCCACCCCTCTCCCCTCTTTCCAGCCAAAGGGGAAGCGAGGGCCGGAAAGTCTCCCCCTAAAATGACCTCCCCATCGGTGCCTTATCTCCCCTCACCGAGATACAGAGGGGAGAGGAACATCATTTCTTATGCATGAGAGTCGCGTTATGTTTGTTCCTATGATGAACCGCGTCGGGGCGGAGTGAATGACGTGCATGGGAATGTAATGCAGAGAAAGAGGAGGGAGGAGAGATAGAGGTGATGAGAGGGGAGGAAAGAAAGGGAGAGAGGAAGGAAGGAAAGAGATGATGGAAAGAGAGAAAGTGCGTGTGCGTTTGTGTGTGTGTGTGTGTGTGTGTATATATGTGTGTGTGTGTATATATATATATATATATGTGTGTGTGTGTGTGTGTGTAAATAAATAAACACACACACGCGCGCGTGCGCCTGCGCACAGCTATATATAGATAGGTAGGTAGACAGATTGATAAATAAGTTTTTTTTTTAACATAAACGCCGCAGTTAATAAAACAAAGATCAAAGGGTTTGGTAAACAAGCAAAGAAGCAAAAAATAGAGAGACTAATGAAAATAAAAACCATGCAAGCAATTATCAAGCCCCAGAACTTTTCCATGAACAATGCAATTTTCTTAATGATGTTGCAATTACTTTCGGTTGCAAACTGACGCAAACTTCCCGTGATAATCAGCTGTTGATGAATTTTCTGACTTCGTTTAACGATTTTTTCCTCGATTATTTTTGTCGTCCCCCCATTTTCTTTTTCCTGATTTTTGCGTTGTTTTTTTGTTATTGCTGTTATCAATTGCACACTTTTTCGCGAGAATGTACGTTGTCCATTATCGCAATATTGCTACTTATATCGCTATCATTATCATCTAAACAATTGTTATTATTATTATCATTCTTGTTATCATGTTTATCATTTCCATTATCATTACTATTATTATTACTAAGATGCTGATTATCATTATAATCATTATTGTCATTATTATCATCACCATTTATCTTCATCATCTATCATCATTATTACTATCATTATCAGTAGTATCCTCATCATCATGACTCTCATTCTCGAACATTATAATCATATAAAAAAATAAATAAATAAATAAATAAATAAAAATAATCATTTAAATCACTCACCGGAATCACAAGACAGAATTTCTGTTTAATCGGCAATCGGCAACTCACGGATCCTCTTAAATGCCTAAGAAATATCGCGATCAAATCTATTATATGAATATTTTACATCCTTCATCCTCTGACAAAATCCTAGACTTCACTCTCGTGCAAATTCACCTCCCGTTGGTCTTACGAATGACCTCATTAATGATAATGAAGTCATTAATAATTATAATGTGCAACTCTACGGGAATTATTGCCAGATTCCTCCGCCAGTTTTAATTGAAACCGTAGGAAATTTTCTACTTTAATCAAATTTGAATAGTGATGATAGAGTAATATTATGATGCTCATTAAAGAATGTAATGATGGATTGTGTAATGATGTTTAAGTTATATATCAAC
Organism: Penaeus japonicus; assembly: GCF_977035675.1. Classification (NCBI taxonomy): domain Eukaryota; kingdom Metazoa; phylum Arthropoda; class Malacostraca; order Decapoda; family Penaeidae; genus Penaeus; species Penaeus japonicus. Next base: position 33,783,193 of record NW_028234404.1, on the reverse strand, counting down.
GAATCTTTGAATTGCAAAAAGTAGGAGAAAGAGAGAGCAAGCGACCGAGAGAGAGAGAGAGATAGAGAGAGAGAGAAAGAGAGAGAGACAGCGAGAAAGAGAGCGAGAGAGAGAGCGAGAGAGAGAGAGAGAGAGAGAGAGAGAGAGAAAGAGAGACAGAGAGAGAGACAGAGAGAGAGAGAGAGGGAGAGAGAAACCAAGAAACCCAAAACTCTAATAAGAAAAAAAAGAAATAAAAAAAAAACGTAGCATGAAATGATTTTATTATCCTTTTTTTTTTCAAACAGCCGAACATGAACCCCACTCCATGCTTTCCATTTTTTCTTCCTTTTCCTTCTTCTTACTACTAACAAAAGGGTGTTTTCTGTTCAATAGGTGTTTACTTTATTTCTGAACGCGAGCGGTTCTTGAGCAGAATAAAACTGCACACCGGTGACTGTTGCTGAAATTTGCGTTCGCTTTTGCAGTACAAAAATACTCCTGAGAGTCTGAGATGTTTACAGGATATATTGTCGGTGTTTTTTTTTTTTTTTTTCTTTCTTTCTTTTTTTTTCTTGCTATAGCCGTTGCTCTCTGCTGCTCTCAATTGAGTTCTCAAATTTTCTTTTTTGTGTCTCTTTTTTTCTCACTTTTTTTTTCTCTCTTTTTTATTTTTTTTTACATTTTCTGTCTTTCTCTCTCTCTCTCTCTCTCTCTCTCACCGCCTACCTCGGGGGGGGGTGGGGGGGGGGGGGGTACTCGGGGGGGCTCTCTCTCTCTCTCCTCTCTCTTTCGTCGGCTTCTCTCTCTCTTAAATTTATATATATATATAATATTTATATATAATCTATTATATATATATAATATATATATTATATATCAATACACAATATATATATCCCACATATATATATAGTATATAATATATATATATAATATATATATATATATAAATTATAAGAATGAATATAAAATATATATACAATATAT
>NW_028234404.1:33737224-33739724 GCF_977035675.1 Penaeus japonicus | reverse complement strand
TATCATTGTTATCATCATTGTTATTAGTATCATTTTCATTATTATTTTCATTATCATCATTTTTGTTTTTTCCTTTTCATCTTCTTTTCATATTTCCTGATTCAAACTAATCATCCTTTTTCCATCAACTAACTACAAAGGACAAGTTGACAATCGTTATGAATGTGTAACAGAAAAAATAAATAAAAAATAGCCCAGTCTTTGAGACGTGTAAAGCATGACCTTAAATGACCTTATTTATATTCTGTTTGTTGTTGTTGTTGTTTTTGTGTATCGTTCTGATATTGATTATCGAACAGCCTCAATGGATTTGCATAATTCCTTATTTCTTCACTATGTCAATGTTGGTATCATTATCAGTGTTCTTATGTTATGGGTCTATTTTGTTATGTATGTTGAGCATGGGTTCTGTTTTGTTTGTTTGTTCGTTTGTTCAATAGTTTTATCTGTTTTTTGTTTGTTTGTTTGTTTGTTTTTACGACCATGTCCGCTGCTTGTCTGTTTCTTTCTTTGTTATATACACCACGCCCCTTGTTTTTGATGTTGTTTTTGCCTCCTCCTCCTCCCCCCACCATCATCCCCCTTCATCTTACATATACTTAATTATCGAATTAAGTATTTATTCATTTACATTTCAGCACTTCCTCAGATAATTCGGAATATAATCAGACACATTTTTATTGCGTTATGACTTTCATATACTTCTTTATAATTTTCATCATCATTTTTTTTTTGTTGTTGTTGTTTTTTTCACTCTTGCCATTCCCTCTTCATTTCTTTATGAAGCTTTATTTAATCTCTTTGTTAATTTCCTTCCTCGTCTACTTACTGGGATTATCTGTGGGAAAAATCCTTTTTCTCCATATCTTTCTCTTTCTCTTTCTGTCTCTGTCTCTGTCTCTGTCTCTGTCTCTGTCTCTGTCTCTGTCTCTGTCTCTGTCTCTGTCTCTGTCTCTGTCTCTGTCTCTGTCTCTGTCTCTGTCTCTGTCTCTGTCTCTGTCTCTGTCTCTGTCTCTTGTCTCTGTCTCTGTCTCTGTCTCTGTCTCTGTCTCTGTCTCTGTCTCTGTCTCTGTCTCTGTCTCTGTCTCTGTCTCTGTCTCTGTCTCTGTCTCTGTCTCTGTCTCTGTCTCTGTCTCTGTCTCTGTCTCTGTCTCTGTCTCTGTCTCTGTCTCTGTCTCTGTCTCTGTCTCTGTCTCTGTCTCTGTCTCTGTTTATCTATCTATCTATCTATCTATCTATCTCTTTCTCTCTCTCTCTCTCTTTCTCTATCTCCCTCCCACCCACTCTCAAGCTCACACCCTCCATCCTACCCTCACACACACACACACACACACACACACACACACACACACACACACACACACACACACACACACACACACACACACACACACACACACTCCCTCGTACCATCACACACACACACACACACACACACTCCCTTGTACCCTCACACACACACACACACACACACACACACACACACACACACACACACACACACACACACACTCCCTTGTACCCTCACACACACACACTCCCTCCATCCTACCCTCCCACATACACAAGCACACGCACAGACGCACACTCAAGGTAGATAATCCCCAGGGAAAGAAGGAAAAATGTTTCCTTCTGAGACAGAGTCTAATGTAATATGTACCTCTGTGCAGGGACCTTAACTTTAAAGAAAATGGCGGGAGATGAAGGGAAACTTTTGAAGTGATAGAGAACACTGGGTTAAAGGTTTTTTTTATTTATTTGTGTTTGCCTTTGTTTTCTTTGTTCCTCGTTCGGTTTTGATTATTTTTATTTTCGAATTGTTTTTGTTCCTTTTCGTCTTTTGTTGTTGTTGTTTTATTTGTTTATTTTGTTGTGTTTATCTCTCTCTTCTTTTTTGGTTTATAGATGTGTTTATTTTGTTTTATTTATTTGTGGTTTATTCCAATAAATTATTTTTATTTTGATCTGTCTTAGTTGATAAGTTATCATATTCATCTTATTATCCTGTTGTTACCTTTATATAGTTTCATTTGTTTCATTATCATTATATAAACTTTTTTTTTTTTTACTTATCTGATGTTTTAAGTTTTTTTTGTGTGTTCGGAAAATACATTCAGAGGATGATAAAAAAAAAATTCTCAGTAATGTTTGATATTTTCGAATCTTTTCAGTGGTTTGTTTCCCCCTTCCCCCCCTCGTCCCCCTTCCCTCTCCTCCTGTCCTTCCAGGATGAAAAAAATATATGTTAATCATGAATTTCTTGTTTGGTGAACTCTGACACTTGGTTGCTTGTTTTTGAAACCTTTACATTGCCAAAAATTGCAAGTATTTTTTTCTTGGGTATTTAGATCTATTGATCTTATATTCTTAAAGCTGACAATCTTGTTTCTGCAAGTTTATGATTTGTATTTGCATCTACTCATAATGTAAACTCACATTCCCATACTTGTAGTTTACATATATATTTACATATATTTACATATACACTGTACATGTACGC
>NW_028234404.1:33709724-33727224 GCF_977035675.1 Penaeus japonicus | reverse complement strand
CAACACCACCAACCACAACATCACCAACCACAGTACAACCAACTACAGCACCACCAACCACAACACCACCAACCACAACACCAACCACAACACCAACCACAACACCACCAACCACAACACCACCAACCACAACACCAACCACACCACCACCAACCACACCACCACAACACCAACCACAACACCACCAACCACAACACCACCAACCACAACACCAACCACACCACCACCAACCACACCACCACAACACCAACCACAACACCACCAACCACAACACCACCAACCACAACACCACCACAACCACCACAAACAACCACAACACCACCAACCACACCAACAACCACACCACCAACAACCACAACACCACCTGCCACAACACCAACCACAACACCAACAACCACACCACCACCAACCACAACACCACCAACCACAACACCACCAACCACAACACCACCAACCACAACACCACCAACCACACCACCACAACACCAACCACAACACCACCACCTCACATAACACATAACCACCTCATGACCTCCCAGCGACATCTTTCGGCCATACTCGTCATGCAAATAAGACCCGGGTGAATCATGCATAATCCAGTGTATTGAGACAAGTCTGTGATGACTGCAAGAGGGTCATGCATTATGCAATCAGAAGAGTTAGCCTTATGGAGTCTAATTGGTATTATTAACTCACAAACGAAATTTGCAGTATTAGCTAATGAATTGCATGCAAAAAGAGTTCATGGGTTGGTTTTATTCATGAGTTTGATGATTTTTGTTGTTGTTGTTGTTGTTGGAGGTGGTGGTGGTGTGATTGGCTAGAAAGGATTTTGTTGTCCTCATATATAAGGGTTTAGTAAAACGAAAATAAAGAGGATTGAATAGATTTTTTTTTTGTAATATCAGCAACAACAATAACAAAACCGACAGCAACAAAAACAACAATAATAACACCGACACGAACAACAAAAACAAAAACAAAAACAATAGTAACACCGACACCAACAACAAAAACAATAATAACACCGACAGAACCACCACCAACAAAAACAAAAACAAAAAAACAATAACAACACTGACACCTCCAACAACAAAAACAAAAACAAAAAAACAATAACAACACTGACACCTCCAACAACAAAAACAATGACAACAAAAAACAAAAAAACAGCAATGATAACACCACCAAAAAAAAACAATAACAACAACAACAACAAAAAAATACCACCGACACCACCACCAACAACAACAATAAAAAAAAAATAGACATGGATGAGATATCATAGACAACCTTTCCACGTGTAGATTATAATTATAATACCTACAAAACATTATAATTATAAACATTATACGTCGCGTTATATGAAATCACGATAACACATGATGAAATGTTATAACACATCATTTCATTGGTTGGGAGTTAATGACGTGAGATTTGTAATGACATTTTTGGATATCTAGATATAATAGTGTGTTTCATAAGTTGTAAAGGTCAGTGTGATGTTTGACATTAAGAGGGTTATGTGTCTCATCACTGTTATTATTGCTGTTATTATCATTATTATCATCATCATGATTATTACCATTATATTGTCATTACTATTACTGTTATATATATATAATTGATATTATTTTCATCTTTATTATCGTTATTACTATCATTGTTATCATAATCATTATTATCATCATTACTTTATTATAGTTATCATTAATATCATTACCATTATTATCATTATTATGATTACTATCATCTTTTTACCACTATCATCATCATAATTAGGATTTTGGTTGCTACCATTGTTATCATCATCATCATCACCATTATTATCATTATTACCAACACTATCACCACGAATATTAAAACAACCATCAAAAATCAACCGTCCTAAAGAACAAACATGAGCTCATATCACCACACCTTTACCCTCTGCATCGTAAGTATCATATTCTCGCTCCAGACACACAACAGAAGTGACTCTACAATTTTGCAATCGCAACTGAGCGTGATGAATTTATATCACTGTTTGCGAAAATCCTAATGCTGGATAACTAAGGAGGGCTTGCTATGTTATGCTGTTTGACTTTCGAATGGTTTTGGGAAGAGGAGAGGGAAGGGAGGGAGGGAGAGAGAGCGTGGATGTTAATGGAAGAGGAGAGGGAAGAGAGGTAGGGAGGGAGAGAGAGCGTGGATGTTAATGGAAGAGGAGAGGGAAGAGAGCGGGGTTGAAGAGAGAGGAAGGGAGAGAGAGCGTGGATGTTAATGGAAGAGGAGAGGGAAGAGAGGGAGGGAGAGAGAGTGTGGATGATAATGGAAGAGGAGAGGGAAGAGAGGGAGGGAGAGAGAGCGTGGATGTTAATGGAAGAGGAGAGGGAAGAGAGGGAGGGAGAGAGAGCGTGGATGTTAATGGAAGAGGAGAGGGAAGAGAGGGAGGGAGAGAGCGTGGATGTTAATGGAAGAGGAGAGGGAAGAGAGGGAGGGAGAGAGAGCGTGGATGTTAATGGAAGAGGAGAGGGAAGAGAGGGAGGGAGAGAGAGCGTGGATGTTAATGGAAGAGGAGAGGGAAGAGAGGGAGGGAGAGAGAGCGTGGATGTTAATGGAAGAGGAGAGGGAAGAGAGGTAGGGAGGGAGAGAGCGTGGATGTTAATGGAAAAAGGCTGGGACGAGGTTGGCGTTTGTGGTTGTCTTTGGTTCTGTTTTGTTTGTCTGGTTTGTTTGTTTTGTTTGTTTGTTTGATTGTTTGTTTGTTTGTTTTTTGTCTGCTTGTCTGTGGCTATGATTGTTTCTCTATCTCTCTCTCTCTCTTCCTCTCTCTCTCTCTTCTCTCACTCTCTCTCTCTATCTATCTGTCTATCTATGTATCTATCTATCTATCTATCTATCTATATTTCCCTCTTCCTTCTTTCTTTCTTGCTCTCTCACTCTCCATCTATCTATATGTGCGTGTGTTTGTGTGCGTACCACGAGTGCTTGTATGTCATTTTCTTTTCACTCATCTTTGGACGTTTTCTTTATTCTTCTTCATTTCCACAGTTTATCATTCAAAAGTCCCCAGACATTCGTGCAATTGAAAAAGAGTGATTTGGTCGGAGAGAGATTTAAGAGTTATTTACGTTTGCGGATGGTTTCTCCTTTTCTGTGATAGTGAGATATGATATAAAATCGTGTGATCTATCATTGCACATCAAAGCTCTTACTAAAAATACGTTTCATAGTTTCTATCATTATCGCTCTCATTATCATTACTATTATTATTATCATTTTCCTTATCTTTATCATTATCACTATTATTATTGTTGTTGTTGTTGTTCTTATTGTCATTATTTTCACTACTACTATTATTAATGTTATTACCATCGTCTTCATTATAATTTCCATTCCCAAACTAGATTTTACTTAACAGTTACATAACTTTTACTCTCTTGCTTACAGGTCACGGGTCTTCGTCCAGGTACACGGTACACGCTGAAGGTCTTTGCGGTGAATTCCATGGGTCGCTCGCAGCCTTATACCTTCACGACGTTCACGTTAACGGATGTGGCAGAGAGAAGGACAGGTGAGGCGAAGGTGTGGGGGTGATGGGGTAGGGGTGATGGGGTAGGGGTGATGGGGTGTGGGGGAGGAATGTGGGGGAGGGGTGACTGGGTTGTTTTGTGTGCGTTAGGGGATGTGTGAGAGAAAAGGAGGTGTGTGTGTGTGTGTGTGTGTGTGTGTGTGTGTGTGTGTGTGTGTGTCAGCGTGTGTGTATGTGTGTGTGTGTGTGTGTGTGCCAGCGTGTGTGTATGTGTGTGTGTGTGTGTGTATGTATACCTATATACATTTATCTTTGTAAATATACATGCATGCAAACTAACATCTCCTTCCCTGCCTACTGATACCGGTGGCCTTGCTATAATCAACTTCTCCTGCTACCTGCTACCTGCTACCGCTACTACTACTACTCCTCCCGCTCCTCTTATAGCTCTTGGTGCGGGTGAACCAGGCGAACCACTCAGCCCCCTACTTGGTTCTGTGATCGGGGGAGTCCTGGCGCTTGTGGTTCTTCTTGCAATTGCGCTGGTGGTAGCCAAGTGCAAGAGGCGTAACCCACACGAGGCGCACAGGTAGGTTCGTGGGCGGGGCTGTCATTATAACTCTTAGTGTTAATAGGCCTATTCTAAGCTAATCATACTAATTGTTAATGATATTGACTGACAAATACAAGGTTGTTATCTTATATTGATTGTCCCTATCCCTTTTTTTATCTCTTCCTTTCTATCCTCTCTCTCTCTCTCGATTTATACATACTCTGCCTCTCCCCTTCTCCTTTCTTTCTCGTACTTTTTCTTTACTCCCTTCTTTAACTTTCCTGTCTTTTATTTTTTTTCCTTTCTCTTCCTTCCTTCCCTTCTTACCTTTCTTCTTCTCTCCACACACACTCCTTGACTGTTCCTTTTCTATCTCTCTTTTTCTCCCTCCCTTTCCCCTCTCCCTTCCCATCTCTCTTACCTTCTATCCATTGCCTTTTCTTTTTTCCCTTTCTCTCCCCTTCATCCCTCCCTCCCCTCCCTATCCCTCCCCTTCCCTCCCCTCCCTATCCCTCCCCTTCCCTCGTCTCCCCTTCACTTCCTTCCCCTCTCCACCCCTTGCCTTTCCCTCCCTCTCCCTCCCCTTCCCTCTCCCTCCCTCTCTCCTTTCCCCCTTTCCCTCCTCTCCCTCCCTCTCTCCTCTCCCTCCTCTACCCTCCCCTCCCCTCCCCTCTCCCTTCTTCTCCCCTTCCTCCCCCCAGCCTACGAGAGAGCACGAGCGCGGGGGACGTGGGCTACAAGTCCTGCGGGAAGTCAGAAGTCCGGAGGGATTCCAGCCTCCCCGATCCTGCTATCACCACGCCACGCAGCGAGACGAGGGGCGTGGCAGGGCCCGACCTCGTCTCTACGTCACAAGGTCAGTAAGGGGAGGATGGGGGAGGGATGAAGGGAGGGGAGGATGGAGGAGGGATGAGGGGAGGGAGGGAGTCTCTACGTCACCAGGTCAGTAAGGGGAGGATGAGGGTGGGATGAGGGGAGGGGAGGGAGGGGGAGGGATGAGGGGAGGGAGGGGGAGGGATGAGGGGAGGGAGGGAGTCTCTACGTCACCAGGTCAGTAAGGGGAGGATGGGGGAGGGATGAAGGGAGGGGAGGATGGAGGAGGGATGAGGGGAGGGAGGGAGTCTCTACGTCACAAGGTCAGTAAGGGGAGGATGGGGGTGGGATGAGGGGAGGGAGGGGGAGGGATGAGGGGAGGGAGGGAGTCTCTACGTCACCAGGTCAGTAAGGGGAGGATGGGGGTGGGATGAGGGGAGGGAGGGGGAGGGATGAGGGGAGGGAGGGGGAGGGATGAGGGGAGGGAGGGAGTCACAAGGTCAGTAAGGGGAGGATGGGGATGGGATGAGGGGGGGAGGGAGGAAGTCACTACGTCACCAGGTCAGTAAGAAGAGGAGAGATAGTGGCTTTGGGAGGGGGAGGGGGAGGGGGAGTTGGGGAGAGAGGGGGGAGGAGGGGAGGGAACTTCAGCGGCACAAGGTCATTCGATATTGAATTGATATTTTACATTTATGGACTTAATAAGACATCTAGAGATGACGTAATTATACATCTAGAAGTACTCTTGAAAAAATTGAAAAAAATTAACTGTATTTTTGAAGAAGTAATTTTTCGGTTAGATATATGGACAGGTATTCGTAGATGGATAGTTGCATAGCTTGATATACAGGTAGATTGAGAGAGAGCGAGAGAGAGAGAAAGAGAGAGAGAGAGAGAGAGAGAGAGAGATGGGGGAGAGAGAGGGAGAGGGAAGGAGAGAGAGATAAAGAGAGAGTGAGAGACAGAGAGAGAGAGAAAAAAAGAGAGAGAAAGAGAGAGAGAGAGAGAGAGAGAGATGGGGGAGAGAGAGGGAGAGGGAAGGAGAGAGAGATAAAGAGAGAGTGAGAGACAGAGAGAGAGAGAAAAAAAGAGAGAGAGAGAGAGAGAGAGAGAGAGAGAGAGAGAGAGAGAGAGACAGACAGACAGAGAGAGAGAGAGAGAGAGAGAGAGAGAGAGAAATAGACAGAGAAAGATACCTGCAGCATATTTCCTCCCCTTCCCCCCTTTCTTCTTTTAATCCTCCTTCCTCACCCTCACCCTGCCCCCCTTCTTTCCCTCCCCCAGAATCGGCGACGCTGCCCCACTCCCACGACTCCACCACCCCCCTGATTGGGAACGGCCGCATCCTCCAGGGCAAGCAGGACGCCCTGTTGCAGCAGCAGTACCAACAACAGCAGGCTCAACAGCAGGCCCAGCAGCAGGCTGAGCAGCGAGGCTTGATGGTGGATCCTGTAGCAGGGAGCGTTGACCCCTCCTTCTACCACGACGGCCTAGGGGTCGAGGCTGGCGGAGGAGGGGGAGGAGGGGGGTTAGGGGGCGTAGGGGTAGGTCACTATCCTCAGCAAGGTCAGCAGAAGGTGACTTTTGTGCCCGTCTATGATTATCAACATCAGCACCATCACCCGGCCGCGAAGAAGCAGGTAGGTTTATAGTGACCAAGGTTTATAAATAAAACATTGACTTTATAGTGACTAAGGTTTACAGTGACGATAAAACAAAGAATCTATAGTGACTATGGTTTACAGTGACGATAAAACAAAGAATTTATAGTGACTAAGGTTTACAGTGACGATAAAACAAAGAATTTATAGTGACTAAGGTTTACAGTGACGATAAAACAACGAGTTTATAGTGACTGAGGTTTACAATGAAGATAAAACAACGAGTTTATAGTGACCAAGTTTTACAGCAAAGATAAGAAGCGAGATACTAGAAATTACACAAATATTCTTAAGAACTTTTTGTTCTATTGCTGTTTCAGGAAATGGAAAAGCAATAGAAAGAAAAAGCCTTAGTTGTGATAGTGTTTTTTTTTTTTTCTTTTTTTTTTTTTTTTTTTTTTCTTTTTTTTTTTTTTGTCTATTCAAAATTCGTTCACAGTTCACAGTAAGAATTCACTTTGTTTACAATGGAAATATAGTCTCGCAATATTTAAGATTATTGTTATAAAGGTTTCTATCTTTTCATCTTTTTAGATGTATTTTGCCTTTTCGATCCCCAGTTGAGTGCTCTTTCTTTGTTTCAATATGATAACACACAGACTCTTCATTTCTCTCTCGCTTTTTTCTCTTTCTCTTTCCCTTTCTCTCTCTCTCTCTCTCTCTCTCTCTCTCTCTCTCTCTCTCTCTCTCTCTCTCTCTCTCTCTCTCTCTTTCTCTTTCTCTTTCTCTTTCTCTTTCTCTCTCTCTTCTTCTTCTTCTTCTCTTTCTCTTTCTCTCTCTCTCTCTTTTCTCTCTCTCTCTCTTCTCTTTCTCTCTCTCCTTCCTCCTCTCTTCTCTTCTTTTCTCTCCTTCTCTCTCTCTCTCTCTTCTCTCTCTCTCATCCTCCTCTCTCTCTCTCTCTCTCTCTCTCCCCTGTTTCTCCTCTCTTTCTCTCCTCTTCTCTCTCTTCTCTTTCTCTTCTTCTCTTCTCTTTTTCCCTTTCCTCTCTTTCCTTTCTCTTTCTCTCTTCTCTCTCTCCTTTCTCTTTCTCTCTTCTCTCTCTCCTCTCTCTCTCTCTCTTCTCTCTCTCTCTCTTTCCTCCCCTTTCTCTCTCTCTTCTCTTTCTCCTCTCCCTTTCTCTCTTCTCTCTCTCCTCTCGCTCTCTCTCTCTCCCTCCTCCCCTCCCTCCTCTCTCTCTCTCTCTCCTCCCCTCACTCCTCTCTCTCCCTCCTCTCATCCCTCCTCTCTCTCTCTCTCTCTCCTCTCTCTCTTCTCTCCCTCCCCCTCTCTCCCCTTCCTCTCTCCTCAGTCGTCTCTCTCTCCTCTCTCTCTCCCTCCCTCCCTCTCTCTCTCTCCCTCCCTCTCTCTCTCTCCCTCCCTCTCTCTCTCTCCCTCCCTCTCTCTCTCCCTCCCACCCTTTCTCTCTCTCCCTCCCTCTCTCTCTCTCCCTCCTACCCTCTCTCTCCCCCCCACACATGTCCTTGGAACCGTTTTCCCTTCCCTTCCGAGTGGCTCCTCCAAGCCTTCCTTCGCCAGGCCGAGCTGGACTGGTCCCTGAGCGAGAGCGTGTGGGGCGAGGTCCTCCCGACGAGCCACGTGGGGGTGAGGCCCGGGGGCGCCGCGGCAGGGACAGCAGCGGCATCAGCGGCAGGGGCGTCCCAGGGCGTGGGGGTGATAGAGGACGGGGCGGCAGCGGCAGCGGGCGGAGTTGTGGACCCGCGGCGTCACTCGGCCTACCTGCGGCCCCTCGACCAGCTCCCGCCGCAGGTGTCCCACATGCCCACCCACATCACCGACACCTTCCGCAAGCGGCAGCCGCAGCAGCAGTACCTCCCTGCGACTCTCCACGCCCCTCCGACGCCCACGCACTTCCCCCCGCCAGGATCGGAGCACGAGAGCGCCGTGTAGTGGGCGGCGTCGAAGGCAGGTTTCGCTAGCGGGCTGTGAGAGGCCACGGGCGCGAGAGTCACATACACTCGAAGGGATTGACGTTAAATACTTGACGTTGAAAAGTGACGTTAAAGCCATTGACGTTAAAACCGCTGACGTTATAAAGGTGCCACTTTCATCTCCTCAAAATGTAGGATTAAATAAAACAAAAATAAAAAGACTTCAAGCAGAACGGAATAGACATTGTGTGAGATAAAATGAGATTTTTTTTTTCCTAATGTGTGTCTTCATGGTTTCTTCTATTCTATCTTCTCTTTCGCCAATTCACTGATCTTTCTACTTTGAAATTCTTGGTCATTCATCCCATATACTTTAAGATGAATAAAAGATGCTTGCAATCAAACGATACATTTAAAGATATCAATTTCAAACTCTTAAGGAGCTGTGTGAATTAACAGAGAGACATTTCCTTAGCTCTTTTTTCATTTTTCTACGTATCTAAAACTTTTGCAAATAAAAAAAAAAAAGAAAATGAAAATTAAAGTCCTTGTACATTTTTTATCTCTCACTCTAAATAAGATATAAAACTAAAATTTCATATACCAAATTAGTAAATGTGAAAAAAAACTAATACATTAGAAGATTCTTATCGTTCATTCCATTGCAATTACATCATTCTGGTGTTTACAGAGGCAACATTTTTATACCTACATATATACATATATATATATAAAGCTTTATGGTTTTGTATGTCCAGAATCAGCGTGATTTTTATGTTTGTAAAGAGATTAATGATAAAAGTTCATGTGTCTTTATGTGTGTAGAGGAAGCAGTCATTCAAACAAAATAATGAATGAATAAAAAAAAGATACAAAAAGTCAACATTTCCTCTTTGCTTGTCAGATTTTGGTAACACTGTAATGGGTGTTTGGTAACACTGTAAGATGAGGTGGCAGCCATCTGTCTAATACTGTAGCATTTTATGTTTATTGTTTATGTATATGATGATCGTTATTATTATTAAAATTAATATTTGTTTACAATATTATCAATCATTATATATATTTTTATCATTCTAATTACCGTTATTACTATCATCATCATTATCATTATCATTATTTATTTATCATTCTTACTATTACCACTTTGCTTATTATTATCATCTATATTCCTATTATCTCTACTTATTAACTTAATCATCATCATTACAATTGTCATTATCACTGTTATTTATCATAATTTTGCATCTGTACCCTCCTTTGGTTTGCAAAATCCAATATGTTTGCAATGTCTGTGGCTTGCCAATTAAAAGTGAATTATCATCTTATTCATATGACGTCACTTGATACATTATTATTGTGATGTTTCTTTTATGAATTTTGTTTCCGTTTTCCGTGCAACTGTGTGCACTGTTGCAGTTGAAATTGAGATGCAACAAAAATGGCAGTTGAGACACGTATGTCGTTTTATATCAAGGTACATTTCCAGGGGATTGATCAATGATGCTACGAAGAAAAATGGAATAATCATTTAGATAATATTATCTATCGTTCAAACTTTGAATTTGACGATATGTGCATAGACTAATATCCATTTACGGAAACAAAAATACACGTATTACGAAACTACAGCGTAAATTTCGTGGTGTAGCACTCTTTTCTCACGAATGTTTGCAAACGAACTATTTTTGTTTGTTTTGGTTCTGTCTTGTGTAAGAAAAAAAAATCACAACAATAACAAATGCTCATAAATCTAAGTTGTGCAACGTGAAGGAAACCCTAAGCAAGCAATAGCCTAGAAAGGGTTGATTCCTAGAAAAAGGGGAAAAGAACAATAAATATGTGATCTTTTCTATGGTGTATATGTGATCAACATACTCAGTAAACAAAAACAAAAACACAAGGGAGAAAAAAAACTACAAACAAATACTTCCGAGTGTTTAAAAATACATCTTCAGAACATGTCTCACACGAACCCCAAAACATGGACGTGTTTCAGACATGTTCAGTCCTAAAAGAAACATGTGTCTAAGAAAGAGCGTTTTATGGAGAATATACAGTGACAAAAAAGACTGTATTTTAGATCATTTATTTCACTTTATCATGTGTGATTAGTACTGTGTATGTGTTATGAATTAACAAATGGTCATTCATCATCACCAATTTAGGAAAAAAAATGAACAAAAAAATATATTATGGCATTTTATGTACGATATGGTATTTGCTGTGTGTATCAGTGACAACTGAGTAATAAATCTTTGTAAGACTTTGACTTTTATTTCCTCTTATTAATTTTGTTTCTGATTTTCTTTTCTTTTATGTATATGCGTGACTCGTACTGGTTGCATTGTTTATGAAACTACAGAGAAAAAGAGGAAGTTACTCGAATATAAAAAGCCTCAGAAGATACAAGCATTTGTCCCTTTCCTTGAAACTCCAAAACCTCCTACGAAATAAAACCATATTATAGCGTAAGAAAAAAAGTCGGAGAAATTTGACTGGATTGTTGTAATTGGATAAAAGGCAATTGCAGAATGGATTAAATCAATTGCAGAATGTCTTAAACTGGTAACGGGGCAGATCATTTTGAATTAAAAAAAAAGGATTTAGTTATGGGTAGGTATTGTTCTATTATTGAGATATCTTTAGATTAGGGTATAAGCTGTTATGTTTTTGTTGCTGTTGTTGTTTTTTCCGTCTGATTCTTTGTCTACTTCTTTTTCTTTATTCTTCCTTCTATGCTTCTTCTTCTTCCTTCTCACTTTCTTTCTTCTTCATCATCTTTCTCATCCTTCTGTTTCCTTTCTCTTTTCTTTCTCTTTCTTTCGTTCTCTCCCTCTTTATTTTTTCCTTTCTTCCTTTCTGTTTTTCTCCTACTTACTCCGTTACTACTCCTACACCATTCCTCCTTCTCCTCTTCTCAATAATATTCCTCTCTCAATATTCGTCCCGCTTCTTTCTTCTTCCCTTCTTTTTCTTCTCCTTTTCATCTTTTGAGTCTTTCTTCTGTTCTCTTCTTCATCATATCTAAATAATTCCTTCTCTTTCTTCATCTAATTCCTCTCCTTCTTACTCTCGTTCATCGTTCTCATCTCCCTCTTCTCTTCTCCTTCTTTCTCCCTTCTTCATCCTTCTCTCTTTCTCTTTCTCCTTCTTTTTATCTCTCTCTTTCTCTTTCTCTTTCTTTTTATCTCTCTCTTTCTCTTTCTCTTTCTTTTTATCTCTCTCTTTCTCTTTCTCTTTCTCTTTCTCTTTCTCTTTCTCTCTCGACTTTGATATCGCGTTCACAAATAAATAAAGTACTTTAAAAATTCTATTCATGAACAAACTTTCCGAAACTCGAATTTCATTTTTTTTCTTTTTTTTTTTTTTGTCTATTCAAAATTCGTTCACAGTTCACAGTAAGAATTCACTTTGTTTACAATGGAAATATAGTCTCGCAATATTTAAGATTATTTTGCGCAATTCTTTAAAGACTTTGTTATAAAGGTTTCTATCTTTTCATCTTTTTAGATGTATTTTGCCTTTTCGATCCCCAGTTGAGTGCTCTTTCTTTGTTTCAATATGATAACACACAGACTCTTCATTTCTCTCTCGCTTTTTTCTCTTTCTCTTTCCCTTTCTCTCTCTCTCTCTCTCTCTTTCTCTTTCTCTTTCTCTTTCTCTTTCTCTTTCTCTTTCTTTTTACTCTTTCTCTTTCTCTTTCTCTTTCTCTCTCTCTCTCTCTCTCTCTCTCTCTCTCTCTCTCTCTCTCTCCTCTCTCGACTTTGATATCGCGTTCACAAATAAATAAAGTACTTTTAAAATTCTATTCATGAACAAACTTTCCGAAACTCGAATTTCATTTTTTTTTTCTTTCTTTTTTTTTGTCATTTTCAATATCAATTCATTCTCTAATCAGTTTTAATGATTTTCAAAATTCCAATTCTATCTTTTTAATTCCTCATTTTGTAAGAAACTGATAACACACGTCACACAGGAAACCCAGCGACCATATTCTTAACAAGACTAGGAAATTCTAACACGAAAAATAACACAGGTAGGAATGGCCTCAGTTCGTGGTATTTGAGAAAGCGAGAGAGAGAGAGAGAGAGAGAGAGAGAGAGATAGCTAAGAAGAGGAGAGGGCGGCCGTCGCGAAGAGAGAGATGGAGAGAGGAGTGGAGAGAGATAGGAGAGGAGAGAGAGAGAGAGAGAGAGAGAGAGAGAGAAGGATGGAGAAAGAGAGAGAGCGAGAGTGAGAAAAAAAGAAGGGGAGGGGGAAAGAGGGAAAGGGAAGGAGAAAGAGAGAGAAAGGGAGTGGGAGAAAGAAAGAGGGGGAGGGGGGAAGAGGGAAGGAGAGGGTGAAGGAAGGAGAAAGAGAGAGAGGGAGTGGGAGAAAGGAGGAGGGGGAGGGGGAAAGAGGGAAAGAGATGGTGAAGAAAGAGAGAGAGAGGGAGAGGGATGGGGAAAGAGAAAGAGGAAAGGAGAAAGAAAGAGAAAGTGAGAGGGAATGAGGAAGAGAGAGATAGGGAGAGAGAAGGAGAAAGAGAGAGAAAGTGAGAGGGAAGGAGAAAGAGAGAGGGAGAAAGAGGGAAGGAGACGAAGAGGGAGAGAGGAGAAAGAGAGGGAAGGACAAAGAGAGAGAAAGAAGGAAGAAGGTGAAGAGAGAGAAGGAAAGGGGGGGGAGAGGGAGAGCAAGGGAAAGGACAGAGAGAGAGAGGGTAAGGAAAGGAGAAAGAGAGAGTGAAGGAAGGGGAGGGAGGGAAAGTGAGAGGAAGGGAGAGAGACAGAGACAAAGAAAGAGAGTGAGAGGGAATGAGAGACAGAGACAGAGACAGAGTAAGAAACAGGATAAACAGACAGAAAGACACAGGGAAAAAGAGAGAGACAGAGAGAGAGGAGAGAGACAGAGAAAAACAAAAACAAAGAAAGAGAGTGAGAGGGAATGAGAGACAGAGACAGAGACAGAGTAAGAAACAGGATAAACAGACAGAAAGACACAGGGAAAAAGAGAGAGACAGAGAGAGAGGAGAGAGACAGAGAAAAACAAAAACAAAAAAAAAAACATACAAACAAAAAAAGATGAAACCAGATTCAGACAACCATTAGGAAATACCTATCAGCTACAACACACGAATCACACATTCACAAAAACAAAACTAGGATTTCAAAACAACATGACAAGAAACTAATCATTTTGTTTACGCCAGACTTAACAATCATGAATTGGCACTCGAGTGTAATGGGTGTTCATGGTGCATTCATGACAAGGGAATCGGCTCTTGTGTTTGTTATATGCAATTGGGAATCGTTGCCTGTTCTTGTTTTTATTGTTTGTTTGTTTTTTATTATTGTTATTATTGTTGTTGTTGTTGTTGTTATTCCTATTATTTACTTTAGCGGTTTGTATCTTTGCTTGTTTGGTTGTTTATCTCTCCGTTTCTATGTTTGTTTATTTGTTTGGCATTATTTTTCTGTCTCCCTTTCTACCTTTCTCCCTCTCACTCTCTCGACCTATCTATCCATCTGTCTATTTATTTATCTATCTATATATGCATACATATATATATATATATATATATATATATATATATATATACATATATATATATATATATATATCTGTGTGTGTGTATATATATATATATATTTATATATATATATATATATCTGTGTGTGTATATATATATATATATATATATATATATATATATATATATATATATATATATATATATATATATACATGTGTGTGTGTATCTATCTATATATCTCTTGCTCTATCTATCTATCCGTGCGTCTCTCTCTCTCTCTCTCCCTCTCCCTTTGTACATGAATATATAATTCATTCTCTCAACGAATGAAGATAAAACGAAAGAGCGAAAGCAAGAGAGAAAAAAAACGAAAACCCGAAAGTATGAAAAGGTGTTGGAACGAAGAAAGAGAAAAAGAAGGAGTGAAGAGGAAAGAGAGAGAAAAAATACGACTTATGCCGCGTGTTTAGTTAGCGCTGAGCAAACATCGTTTTTCCCTCTGGAAACTCGGAGATCAGTCGGCCATGTTTGAAGGCGCGATATTCAAATGTTTGGCAACGCTCATTACCGGCGAGGGAGGTTAAAGAAAACGGTATCGGAGAGACGAGGAAAACGGGATCTGAGCATATTAAGAAAGGGGAACTTTAGAATTTTAAAATAGGGGGCATTTCTTGGTGGAGGAAATCGGGATCTTGGCAGGGTTAGACAGGGGGACTTTGAAATTTTAAATAGGGGGAATTTCTTGGTGGAGGAAAATGGAATTTTAAGCCGAATTAAGAAAAAAAAAAGTTTAATAAGAAATGGGGAATTTCAAAATTGAAGAAAGCAGGCGAAGTTGAAGAAAAAGAGGATTTAATGCTTTTAGAATAGAATGTCAAAGAATTTATAGCAAAAAATAAAATAGTCTATGAAAATAGTACTGAAAGTCGAGGCAGAGATCGAAGAAAACGAGTTGGAAGAGAGAAGAAACGGAATGTAAAACTCTATTGAAGCAAACGGACTTAAATGGACACTGACATTCAAGAAAGACCTAAAGAAAATATCCTTAAATGGTATAGAAAACGGATTTGAATGTTCAAGAAAACGAACTTAAAGCTTATAGAAAACAGATTTGAAGGCGAACTTAACGTATTGGAAAACGAACTTAAAGTTACGAAAAAAAAAGGAATTCAAGAAACTAAGAATTTAGAAGAAAATGAAAACTCACCATGTTGAGTTCAGTAACATTTCGTTTAAGTAAACATCCAGGGAATTTAATGGGAATTTAAGCAGAAAAAAATGGAGGTAGGGAAATGAGAGAAGGAGAGAGAAGAAGAGAGGGAAAAGGAAGAGAGAGAGAGAGAGAGAGAGAGAGAGAGGGGGAGGGAGGGAAAGTGAGAGAGGGAGAGAGGGGAAGAGAAAGGGAGGGAAAGCGAGAGAGGGAGAGAGAGGAAGGGAGTGGAGAGAAAGAGAGAGGGAGGGAGGGAAAGTGAGAGAGAGAGTGAGGGAGGAAGAGGGAGGGAGGGAGGGAAAGTGAGAGAGAGGGAGGGAGGGAGTAACTAGTAGAAATAGACAAAGAGGGAGGAAAATAAGGTTAAGGGCCATTGACAGTGAGAGACATCTAAAGAAGGAGAAATAATGAGAGATGGGGGAGTGAGATATGTGTGCCCATTCAGAGAGAGAGAGAGAGAGAGAGAATGAAAGAGAGAGATAGAGAGAGAAAGAGAGCGGTCAAGCGAGAGAGAGAGAGAGAGAGAGAGAGAGAGAGAGAGAGAGAGAGAGAGAGAGAGCGAGAAAAAAAAGAAAAGGAGATGAAGAGAGAGATAGAGAGAGAGCAAGCAAGAGAGAATGAAAGAAAGAGGGAGAGAGAGAAAAAAAAGAAAGAAAGAAAAAGAAATGGAGAGAGAGAGAGAGAGAAAGAAAGAAAAGGATATGAAGAGAGAGACAGAGAGAGAGAAATGGAGAGAGAGCGAGAGCGAGAGAAGTAGAGAAATAGAAAGAGACATACAGACAAAGAAAGACAAAGAGAGTCTCACATTCTCTTCTCCTTACCTCACCCCCCCCCCCACCCCACAACACACACCCTCACCCTCACCCCCACCCCCCCCCCCCCCCCCCCCCCCAAAAAAAAAAAAGAAACGCGTTGGAATCTCAATTTACACACAGCAACGTGAGGAAAAGGGATTTACAAGTCAAATCTTAACGCGAGAAGAGAGTCAGGATTAACGCCTTGCTCCCCCCCCCTACCCCTCTCTACGTCCTCCCCCCTCTCTCTACGTCCTCCTCCCCCCCTCTCCACGTCCTCCCCCCACCCCCTTCAGAAAGCATTACCTTTCCCTCTACCCAGTCTACCCCCACCCCTCCTATGTGTGTGTGTGTGTGTGTGTGTGTGTGTGTGATTGTGTACGGGTGGTTGTGTGTGTGTGTGTGTGTGTGTGTGATTGTGTACGGGTGGTTGTGTGTGTGTGTGTGTGTGTGTGATTGTGTACGGGTGGTTGTGTGTGTGTGTGTGTGTGTGATTGTGTACGGGTGGATGTGTGTGTGTGTGTGTACGGGTGGTTGTGTGTGGTTGTGTGTGTGTGTGTGGTTGTGTGTGTGTGTGTGTGTGTGGTTGTGTGTGTGTGTGTGTGTGTGGTTTTTGTGTGTGTGGCTGTGTGTGTGTGTGTATGTGTGTGTGGTTGTGTGTGTGTGTGGTAGTGTACGTGTGGTTGTGTGTGTGTGTGTGTGTGTGTGTGTGTATAGCTATGCATGTATCTGCTGTATTTATCTATATCATACCTGTGGGATATTATAGTGATATGATATGATACACGAAATAGTATATATGATACATGAAACCGATGAGGCAGCAGTAATGGTTTAATGTGATAATAGTCGTACAACGAATTACTTTACAGCTGTGATATTTTTTTCCAAAGTTACTACATGTTAAATGAAAGCACATGTATTATGATATTTACATTTCGTTATATGTACATTGTATTGTATGTATTCTTTATGTACTTTTATGTACGAGAATAGTATTTCTCTTGTACGATACTTTACGTATGTACATCGTACATCTGGCAACATCCCCGGACACGAAAGGAGCGAGCTTGTGGAGCCGCGAAGAGACCCGGAATGTCCTGCTTTATTTTCTCATGTTTACAACTCAAAAAAAACTTACTTGAGTTTCAACTGGGGTTTAATTCCCCCATAGCTTTAGAGGATTCACCATAGAGCATAACAATATCTATTTATCAACTTCTCTCTCTCTCTATCTCGTTCTCTCTCTCTATTTTTTTTATTTTTTTTATATAAACGAACGCCCGAGCTTTGACTGCCTCTCATAAATCTTTGAAACTTTTCTCTTCCTGACAGCCTGACTTGTCATACCCCCCCTCCTCCCCCCCCTCCTCCGTGATAGATGTGTGCCTGACCTGACATGACCTTGGCTTTCGGTCAGTCCTCTCTTTCTATCGTCGTTTTGATATAAGAAACTTTCAATTCGGGTAATGACGTCAAAGCAGGAATTTGATATCGTATGAGTGTATTAACAATTTTATTTACGTGTGTGTCTGTGTGTGTGTGTTTAAATATACGTGTTTGTGCAAATCT
>NW_028234404.1:33687224-33689724 GCF_977035675.1 Penaeus japonicus | reverse complement strand
GTGTTGTCGGCCCTATTGTGTGGGTGGAGCTCTCAATTGAAATGATTTGAAATATGGCAGCGAGTGATTTACAGTTATTGTAGATAGGGGCGCTGCAGATAACACCTTATAATAAACTAATTAATATTTTCAATCTTGATAAAAAATAAATGAATAAATAAAGTGATGAATACCGGAATAAAGAAATTCTTCAATTAGATATCAATAATTTTCTTGGCAAGTCATTTATCATCAGGATCCTTGACGATGTAGCACACAACTCGCTTACATTTGTTTTCGCGCGCCAAAACCTCAGCTCGGAGGATTGGCTAAGCTTTGTTATTCTGAAAGGTAGTTTATCATTAGCTTACGCTAATTTTTTTGATATTAAAAAAAATAATGTAACAATTATCTACAGGCTTCATCATTTTTTTAATCTCAGGAGCTTTTGTGAAACTTAAAACGCTTTTATCCTAAGAACTACTTAATCTATGTTTAGAAATTCATCTCTTAAGTATTCCTTATTCTAGAAGGTCAAAATGCTGTATATTATTACTGTCCAACATTTTCTTATCTAAAACCAAATTATCGTCACAATCGCTCATAGTTTTGAATGTAATAAACTTAAAACGTCATATAAATTTATATATGCACACAGGCATATATATATAAATATATATATATATACATATACATATATAAATGTATGAATATATCATCATCGTCATCACCATCATCAGCCTGTATCGATCCACTGCAGGACGTAGGCCTCTCTCAATCTTTTCCAGTCATTCCGGTCTTGTGTCCTCTGATTCCAGTTCACTCCTGCGAATTTTGCTATTTCATCCCGCCATCTAGTCATTGGTCTTGCCCTGGGTCTCTTTGTGTCGTGTATTACCCATTCTGTTGTTTTCTTTGTCTACTTGTTGTCCTGTCTCAGATATATGTGTCCAGCCCACTGCCACTTTTTCTTCTTGATGGTCTTGAGTATATCCTTTATTTTTGTTTGTTGCCTGATCCATGTGGCCCTTTGTTTGTCTCTTAAGCTAACTCCTAGCATGAGCCTTTCTATTCCTCTTTGGGCGCTTACTAATTTCCTTTCGAGTGCCTTCGTCATAGTCCATGTCTCTGATCCATATGTCAAGACGGGGAGGACACATTGGTCAAAAATCTTTCTCTTTAGACATAGTGGCAGGCGACTTCGTAATATATTACTCTGTTTACCGAAGGCACTCCAACCTAGTCTGATTCGCCGTTTTATCTCGGCTTCGCAGGATGTACTCGACTGAATGAGTTGCCCTAGGTATACATACTCGTTCACTGCTTCTAGTACCTCGTCCTGTATTTGCATTTGCTTAACTGGGGTTCGACTGTTGAACATGACTTTAGTCTTTTTCATGTTCATTTTAAGGCCAATCTTCAGACTTTCCTTATTTAAATCGCTTATTAATTGTTGTAGTTCATCTGCTGACTCACTGAGAAGAACAATGTCATCTGCAAATCTAAAAACAGCTATAAACAGCTTCGGTGAGATGGTGTCGCCCTGCCTAACACCCTTTTTTATTGGTATTTTATTGGTTTCTGCGTGGATTTTGATGGTCGCTGTACCATCTCTATATATATCCTCTAATAATCTGCAGTATATTTCCTCTACTCCTTGTTTACGAATTGCATCCAGTACTGCAGATGTCTGTACCGAGTCGAATGCCTTTTCCTAATCTACGAATGCCATACACAGGGACTTCCTATATTCGTTTGTTTTCTCCCTTATTTGAGCTAGTGTGTGGATATGGTCTGTAGTTGAGAATCCGCTGCGGAACCCTGCCTGTTCCCTGGGTCGTTTTGAATCTAATGTATCGGTGATACGGGCTGTGATTATTTTTGTGAACAGTTTATAGATTACTGAAAGGAGGCTTATAGGTCGGTAATTCTTTAAGTCTTTTGTGTCTCCCTTTTTGTGTATTAAAATTATTATTGCGTTTTCCCGGGCATTCGGAGTTTTACCGACGCTTAGATATCTGTTATAAAGACTGGCCAGTTTTACTGCCGCAATCTCTCCTGCATCTTGAATAAGATCTACACTAATGCCGTCTTCTCCTGGTGTTTTTCCTCTTTACATGCTTTTTAGTGCCCTATTTACTTCATCTACCGTGATGTTTGGAACATCTCCAATTGTTGTGTTTGTCTCCGTATGTGGTTGGTCGTTTGAGTGGTATAGGTTGCGATAGAAGTCTTCTATTACTTTGATAATTTCATTTTTATTGTATGTCGCCTCTCCGTTGGGTTTCTTTACTGCATACATTTGTTTTTTCCCTATTCCGAGCCTCCTCTTTGTTGCCTTAAGGCTGGTGCCGGCAAGCAGAGCTTCGTTTATTTTTCGTATGTTAAATTTGCGTACATCCTCTTTCTTCTTCTTGTTTATCGTCTTAGTCAGCTCTGTTGATTCTATCTTGTCTCTGATTGATGTTATTTTCATGTCCCTACGCTGTTTCATGAGCTCTTTTGTCTCTACCGAAAGCTT
>NW_028234404.1:33664724-33669724 GCF_977035675.1 Penaeus japonicus | reverse complement strand
ACCAATAATTTACTAAATAGCGGAGATTCCGTTAATGAAGTGTTTAGTCACTAATTAGAAGCTAATTAGTAACACGAGCTACGCCTGTACCCACACACAGCGACACGCCATTGTGAGCGGCATCACTTACATAAGTCGTGGATGTAGCGGTAATTGCTATTTTAGCGGTAGTGAAGTGAGCGGTGAAGTGCTAGGTGCGCTGGATTCCTGAGTAAGGTTCGAGGAATAGGGGTTGAGGGAGCGATAGATGAGTGAGTGAATGGGTAAGGATTAATGAGTGAGTGAATGGGTAAGGATAGATGAGTGAGTGAATGGGTAAGGATTAATGAGGGAGTGAATGGATAAGGATAGATGAGTTATTGAATGGGTAGGGATAGATAGAGTGAGTAAATGGGTAACGATAGATGAGTGAGTGAATGGTTAAGGATTAATGAGTGAGTGAATGGGTAGGGATAGATGAGTGAGTGAATGGGCAAGGATAGATGAGTGAGTGAATGGGTAAGGATAGATGAGTGAGTGAAGGGGTAGGGATAGATGAGTGAGTGAATGGGCAAGGATAGATGAGTGAGTGAATGGATAAGGATAGATGAGTGAGTGAATGGGTAACGATAGATGAGTGAGTGAATGGGTAAGAATAGATAGAGTGAGTGAATGGGTAAGGATAGATGAGTGAGTGAATGGGTAACGATAGATGAGTGAGTGAATGAGTAACGATAGATAGAGTGAGTGAATGGATAAGGATAGATGAGTGAGTAAATGGGTAACGATAGATGAGTGAGTGAATAGGTAAGGATAGATGAGTGAGTGAATGAGTAAGGATAGATGAGTGAGAAAATGGGTAAGGATAGATAGAGTGAGTGAATGTATAAGGATAGATGAATGAGTAAATGGGTAAGGATAGATGAGTGAGTGAATGGGTAAGGAACAATGAGTGAGTGAATGGGTAAGGAACAATGAGTGAGTGAATGGGTAGGGATAGAGTGAGTGAATGGGTAACGATAGATGAGTAAGTGAATGGGTAAGGATAGATGAGTGAGTGAATGGGTAACGATAGATGAGTGAGTAAATGGGTAAGGATAGATGAGTGAATGAATGGGTAGGGATAGATAGAGTGAGCGAATGGGTAAGGATAGATGAGTGAGTGAATGGGTAACGATAGATGAGTGAGTGAATGAGTAACGATAGATGAGTGAGTGAATGGGTAAGGATAGATGAGTGAGTGAATGGGTAACGATAGATGAGTGAGTGAATGGGTAACGATAGATGAGTGAGTGAATGGGTAACGATAGATGAGTGAGTGAATGGGTAAAGATTGAAATTGAAAAATTGAAATTGAAACATTTTATTTAGTCATTAAATGATACATATTAAGATACAATTTGTACAAGTGTTGGCTAAGCCTTTTGAGAACAAAAGTTCTCTTGAAGGCTTCATACAATATTCTTACCTAATAAATACACATACATATATTTGATATCGGCTAATTTCAGTTATCGAGATATATATATATATAGGCAATACTATAAATATGCAATGAGAAAAAAAAAATATGATATGATATTATATTACTTTGTACACAGAAATATATTTGATATGACAACATATCATATTACACATACATATATAACTCAATATTACATAACACACACACACACACACACATACACACACACACACACACATACACACACACACACACACATATATATATATATATGTATATATATATATATATATATATATATATATATATATATATATATACATACATATATATTGATTATGATGCAGTATTACATTATGCGAACATAATACTTATTCATTACATTACACACATGAATATAATTAACATGACAAAGTATTACATTTTATACACATATATTTGATATGACACAAATTACCTTATACACAGGTATATTTGATATGGTTTAGTTAAATATACATAATATATAATTCGATTGAAATTAGTTATTATACACATATTGTCACCGGTAAAATTACAACATGATATATGATTACTGATTACTGATTCATTTTTTTTCCAAATAATTTTTAAGAGTTAGAATATCTTGATATTAAGTAAAACTTAAGAGCTATCTTAAAGCTTGGCAGAGTTTGTTTTTGTCTAATATGGTCTGGGAGGCTGTTCCATACCTTAACACCATGATAATTAATGAAAGTTTTAGACTGATCAGATCTGCATAATGGATATTTTAGTAGAGTATCGTTTCTCAATTCATATCGAGAGTTCGATCTATGAGTGAACATATCATTTTGCAAGAGGTTGACGGATTTAAAAGTAAATATTGCAGAGCAGTAGTCGTTGATTTCTTTAAATTTAAGCAATTTTTGGTTGAAACATGTATCATTTGTGTGGTCATACTTTCTTAGGAATGTTATATTTCGAATTATTTTTTTCTGGGTAATGACTAGGGACTTCTTGCAATTGGCTGGAACAGCTCCCCAGACTACGTGGCAGTATATTAGCTGGGGAAATTTTAAGGAATAATATATTTGTTTTAATGCGTGAGTTATGAGGGTATTACGAACATGATAAATCATTCCACAATGTTTACTTAATTTGTTTTGAAGTTCGTAAATATGATCATACCATAATAATCTATAATCAATTATAACACCGAGAAATTATTTATATTGGGTGATGGAATATTATCAGGGATGTTTTTGTTCCTATGAAATATGATGTAGTGAGTTTTATCGAGGTTGAGAGTGAGTGTGTTGCTTAAAATCCATTTATTGACATGTTTAAGTTCTTCACTGACACTGCTAATTAGATCATGAATATTGGTCCACTTATTATCAGGTTGCTCTCATCCGCATATAGCGTGAATTTTAGAGTGTTACTACATTTGATAAAATCATTTATGAAAAGTAGAAAAAGATAAGGGCCTAAAATTGACCCTTGTGGTACACCATGTTTGACTGTGAGTGTGTGAGATTTATGTTTATTATAACAGACAAATTGTGATCTATTGCTAAGGTATGTTTTAAACCATTTATTTGCTATTCCTCTAATTCCATAAGTGTCTAATTTATCCAGGAGGATGTTGTGGTTGACAGTGTCGAATGCTTTGCTGAAATCTAAAAAAAAAAACTGCAATGGAATACTGATTGTCATCAAAAGCCCTTAGGATGCGCTCAGTGAAGGAAATGAGTGCTGTTTCTGTGGATTTTCCTTGCGAGAAGCCGAACTGGGAGTCATTTATGATGTTATTCTCTCTGCAAAAACTGTTTAATCTTGTAAAAGCAAGTTTCTCTAAAATTTTGCTGAATCCAGAGAGGAGGGAAATAGGTCGATAATTAGAAATCTTGCTTTTGTCACCTGATTTGAAAATTGGAATGACTTTAGCCATTTTTATTTTGTCGGGGAAAATTCCTTCTCGAAATGAGGCATTGAAAATGTCAACCATTACGGGAGCAATTGCATGAGATACTTTTTTTTTATTAGCATCATCGGTATGCCATCAGGTCCTGGTGAGCATTCTGTCATTGATTTAACAGCATTGGTAAATTCTGATTCAGAGATTGGCGACATTGTCATGCTGTTTCTTTGGTGACCATGTAAGAAACGTTTAAAGGCATTATTACCAGCAGTTGGATTATTAGCAAGTCGTTTTGTTGCATTATCAAAGTGGTTATTGAACGCTTTTGAAATTTCTGCAGCGTCATTGGTTAACCTACTGTTTAAATTAAAGTTGTTTATATTGTTTTCCTGGATATTTCTATTCAAGATAGATCTGATAATATCCCTTTTTTTTATAGTTGCTCGAGTACTGGTTAAGTTTTTGTTTATTTTAGACGGATTTTGAGACCTTGATGGCATGAGATACTTGGTTGAGGATATTCCTGAATGCATCTCCATAAGTGAAAGGATTTTTGGAAAATTTCTCTGCAGTTGGTGTTTTTCTTTAATTAAAACTTTGATGTCAGGAGTGATATAGGGCTTATTAATGGATTTGGTCTTAACCATTTTAGTTTTCGTAGGGAAAGATTTGTTAAAAGATGCTATGAATATTGTGATGAAATTTTCATACTTCACATTAGCATTATTCCCGACATGAACAAGATCCCAGTTGACAGAGCTTAAGTGATTTAAAAATAATTCTATATTCATATCAGAGTAATCATGATATTGAATTTCAACCTTTTTACTTGTTGATTTATTTGAATCGTATAAATATCTGGCGTACAGAGAAATGATCTGATATGTATGAATATATAATGGAGGACTCAGTTAAATTTGATATGTCATTTGTCCAAATGTGATCTATCAATGTAGCTGATGCACGATGCACTCGGGTCGGCTTTGTTATACAATTGTAAAACATGTTTTCATGAAATAAATTCTCAAGTTTTCTTACATTTGGGTTTTGTCTAGTTAAAAGATTTATATTAAAATCACCGGTAATATAACACCTTTTGTTTTCTCTGCTAATAATTCCTAATATATTATATTTCTCTATAAATGTGGTAAATGAGGTCTTTGGTCGGAAATATATTATCCCAATAATCACTCTGTTTGTATTTTGATGAATTTCAACAAACAGCGATTCTATCATTGGTTCTTTTAATGTTAAATCATCTCTTGCAAAGGAGTGACATGAGTTTTTTGGCAAATATGGCAGTGCCTCCACTTACGCGTGTTACATTATTGGTATACTTAGTGTAATTTGGGATGTTATAAAGATGTTGGATATCATCAGTTAATTTCGTTTCGCATAAGCAGATAGCGTCTAAATCAGATTTAAATGGTGTAATGCATTCCGTCAGAAATTCATCAAAATGTTCTGGTAGAATATGGATATTATAGGCCAGAATTGAATACAAAGGCTGTTGGTTTGACTCGTGATTGAGAGATTCAGGAAAAAAACATTTACAATTCTGAAAGTTAAGTACACTTAGAAAATCATTATGAGATACTGAGTCATAATGACTGCCTTTGTTTACATTATAGTTTTCAAGGTTCATGTTATCAAGTA
>NW_028234404.1:33657224-33659724 GCF_977035675.1 Penaeus japonicus | reverse complement strand
CTCTCTTTCTCTCTCTCTCTCCTCTCCTCTCTCTATCTCTCTCTTCCACCTCTCCTCTCTCTCTCTCTCTCTCTCTCTCTCTCTCTCTCTCTCTCTCTCTCTCTCTCTCTCTCTCTCTCTCTCCTCTCTCTCTCTCTCTTTCTCTTCTCTCTCTCCTCCCTCTCTTCTCTCTCTCCCTCTCTCCTATTTCCCTCTCTCTAACCCTTCTCTCTCTCTCTCTCTCTCTCTCTCTCTCTCTCTCTCTCTCTCTCTCTCCTTCTCTCTCTTTCTCTCCTCTCTCTCTCTCCTCTCTCTCTCTCTCTCTCTCTCTCTCTCTCTCTCTCTCTCTCTCTCTCTCTCTCTCTCTCTCTCTCTCTCTCTCTCTCTCTCTCTCTCTCTCTCTCTCTCTCCCTCTCTTTATTTTTCTCTTTATGAGTACATGCATATAGGTGTATACAAATGGATAGATGAATAAATAGACAGATAAATCGATAGGTAGATGGGTAAAGATAGATAAATAGATGGAGGGATAACTAGATCGATAGATATATGGATGAATATATAGATAGATGGATATCCATACCAATTTATCAATTCGTAAGTAATTATTTAGTCTTTGATAGATACAAAAGCTCACCATTATATAATATATATGATTTACATATATTTCAACTCGTATATTGCCATGCATTTATAACCAAAACATTAATTTTCACTCCCATATAATTTCCAATCATGTTTCTCGTGCCCTGCAACATCCATGCAATCACTTCAATGCTAATGCAATCACTTCATCGCTTAATGATATATCCCCCCCTCCCCCCTCCCCTTCTTCCCCCACTTACTCACACCCGAATAGACAAACAGTGTTATCTTGCAAGGAACTGCAGCAAGGAGATCACATGTTGCGACGTTAATGGGCTGATTGGCAACCCAGATGACCTCTCCTTAGACTACCTCGTGTCAAATGACCCAATACGGACGCCTATAAAACAAGGTCATAATGCAGGGCGTTTACGGCTGAGTGTGTGTGTTGCTGATTTCATTTCTGTCTCTTGTTATATTGTTTAGGTTGTATGAATTTGTATTGCTGTATTAAACGGTGCAAGATTGTATTATTGTTTTCTATCAATGTTATATAGAAGGAATTTGCAATATTGCATTGTGTGTTGCGTAGGTTGAATAAATTTGTATTGTTGTATTAAGCGGTGCAAAATTGTATTGTTGTATTAAGCAGTGTATGGTTGCATCGCTGTTTTCTATCAATATCAGTATGAATTTGTTGCATTGCATTGTGCATTGTTGTAAGAATAAGCTGTGTAAAATTGTATTACTGTATTCTATTGAATCATACAGAGTAACTTTGCTGTATTGCACCATACGGATTCAGCTTTGTCATTGCATCATGTTGCTTAAATGTATTGTTCTCTTCCGTTGCATTGTATAGTATGAACCTGTAGTATTGCATTATACGGATCATGCTTGTATCATTGTATCATGCTATATAAATTTTGTAATATATGGTATGAATTTGTATCAGTGCATTACGATACTAAAATATCTATTGTTGCATGAATTTGCAGTATTGCAATATACTGTATCAACTTGAAGTATTGTATTATATGGTATAAATTCATATTGCTGTATCATTTTGGCTTAATTCAGTTTGAACTTGTAATATTGCAATATGCTGTACAGTATAAACAAAATACACTTAAACTTTTATGATATTCTGCTACTTTGTTCTTTTGTATAATATAGTTTGGCCTTCATTGAACCATACGGTATAAACTAGTTATATCACATTTTACAGTAAAAAAACAGTTTCATAACAGTATACATATCATTTATGTATTGCATGAAAAGGCATGAATCTATTTATGTGTTACGAATTTTATTTTGTTTTTATTATTGAAGCATACTGTATTATACGATTAAAAAACACCGTATTGATTTGTCTCTCTAACTATATGTATATATCTTTGTTTATCTATCTCCAATTTGTCTATCCATCTATCTGTCGATCGATCTATCTCTCTATCAATCTATCTACATATCTATCTATCCACCCCCATATATATATATATATATATATATATATATATATATATATATATATATATATATCAACCTCTCTATCTATCTATCTATCTATCTATCTATCAAACTATTTACCTATCAATCTATCCATCCATCCCTCTATCCATCTAACTATCTATCTATCCAACTACCTATCTGTCTATCTATCTATCAATCTATCTATCTACCCATCTATCTACCAATATCTCTACTTCTCTACTATCTATCTATTTATCTATCTCTCTAATAATCCATCTATCCATCTACTATCTATCTATCAAATGCAAAAGCTTACATAGAATTCAAAGCACACAACTTTAAATCATGTTATTACAGGTTAATTATCCGTTTGATGACAGAGGCTCATTAATGAAGTTATCATTGCACACTCATGCATAAAGGTTGTGTGGATGCATTGTTAAGGTGTTGCATAACTCGCAAG
>NW_028234404.1:33644724-33649724 GCF_977035675.1 Penaeus japonicus | reverse complement strand
ACTTTTATAAACGCATAAGGAGGAGAGGGAGGGGGAGGGGGATGTGAAGGAGGAGGCGGAGAACGGGGAATGAGAAGAGGAGGGAGAGGATTAGTAGAAGGGGAGGTGTAGGAGAATAGGAATGAGAAGGGGAAGTGGCAGGGAAGAAAAGGAAGGAACAGCTCAGCCTTTGTATCCGACGCAAGCTGTGATTGGTCACTTTTCCTGTATTGTGATTGGCTAACGTGCAGTGACGTCATGTTTGAAGAATCCACTTTTCAATTTACAAACAGATTGAATCGAATTGTGTATTTACAAGAGTTGCTAGAATTAGGAATGACGACGACATCAAAAAAAAACAAAAAAAAAATGATGAAAAGTATTGAATTGCTACTTCGGAGCAAAATAAAACGACATATTTTACGCTGGTTATCCGCGTTCGTGTATACCTTGTAATCATGAATTATATTTCAAAACTGGGAAGATTTTAAAATATACAATTATATATGATTTTTTATGAGTTCCATTAGATTCTATATCAAAAATAAAAAAAGAGGAATTATTATACGTCCGCCGACAGTTCTGACGTCATCGACATCCATTTTTTCCGGATTTGTGAAACACAACAAATCTCAGCCTCTCTTTCTCAATTATAGTTTTGTTTCCAAATAGATGAGCATATATATATATATATATATATATATATATATATATATATATATATATATATATATATATATATATATATATATATATATATATATATATATATATGTAGAGAGAGAGAGAGAGAGAGAGAGAGAGAGAGAGAGAGAGGGAGAGAGAGATAGGTAGATAGGTAGATAGAGAAATAGATAGATTGCTAGGTAGATAGATAAACAGATAAATAGATAGACAGATAGGTATATGGCTATAGTTTTCTGTTCCTTTGTTACCCGCCAAAGTACAGTGAATACGATATTTTTCAATCCACCTTGAATTCATTATTGTAAACTCTTTCTCTCTCTCTCTCTCTCTCTTTCCACCTATCTCTCTCTTTTTCTCTCCCCCTTCTCTCTTTCTCTCTCTCTCTCTATTTATATATCTATCTATCTCTTCCTCTCTATCTCTCTCTCTCTCCCTTTCCCTCTCTCTCTCTCTCAATCTTTCTCTCTTTCTCTATCTATATATCTATCTATCTCTCCCTCTCTATCTCTATCTCTCCCTTTCTCTCTCTCTCTCTCTCTCTCTCTCTCTCTCTCTCTCTCTCTCTCTCTCTCTCTCTCTCTCTCTCTCTCTCTCTCTCTCTCTCTCTCTCTCTCTCTCTCTCTCTCTCTCTCTCTCTCTCTCTTAGCTATGGCGATTACCTCAGACAAATATCTTTCATCTACAACGCTACATGGCTGTCTCATAATTCTGGATCCATTTAGTTATGTAAAGCATAATGATTTATGTAATCGCAGGTACAGGCTCCCTAGGTTTTCTAGCCCAGCGGGGGAAGCCAATCATTATAGATTTGTTCTATTTTCTATCTTTGTGGTGGTGCTATTCATGGTGAAAATAATGATGATTATGATAATAACGATGATGATGATGATGGTAAGGATACTGAGGATGAGGATGGTGATGATAATGTGATATGAGAATGGGGATGATGATGGGGTGGTGGTGATGATGATTATAATGAGGAGGACGATGAGGATAAATGTGATAAGGATAACTAACAACAAACATAAAATTACGTCAACATACAAAGGAGCAGTTTAAGCTTAAGATATTGCATAACGCTCCGAAACGGAATGGACTGTCAAACTACCAAAATATAGAACTCATATTGCATGACAACATATCATAAGTTACACGTTGCAAAGAGATAACTCGTGCAGTGCAATATGTTTCTGAATAATTGCTTTCCCAGCACTGTGGTTATAAATTCATATGGGTTTCTCTTGCGTACCAAGATAGTGTGCTGTATACCTGCGTTCTGCTGTGTGTGTGTGTGTGTGTGGGGGGGGGGGATGTGGGTGTGTTTGTGAGTATGAGAGTGTGTGTGTGTGTGTGGGTGATTGTGTGTGTGTGTGTTTGTGTATTTGCGTGTATTTGTCTGTGTGAGTGTTTGTATGTGTATTTATATGTGTGTGTATGTGTGTGCGTGTGTGTGTGTGTTTTATGACAACAATGCTAATGATATAAGATGTGATATAATGTGATCACAAAGTCATAAAATCATACCTATTGTATTAAAGCGATAAAAAAATAAAGACATACTTTTCCTTTCTCTCGCCGCGATACTGGGAAAGAAAAACAATAAACTTTCATTAGCTTACATAAATAAAATAAAACGATATATTGGAAAGTTAACTCTATCAAATATAATTCCCTTATCAAATATAGAACAAGGACCGTTAGTAATAATGTACAAGTAATGTACGTAATATTATAATTCTATAGACGAATTAATTAGCGGGATTGAGATCACTAATCTCTCTGTTTATATTTCTCATTTATCTTTACGAATTTTATTTGACTCTCTCTTTCTCTCTCTCTTTCTATCTACCTATCTATCTATTTTTCTTTCTCTCTCTCTCTTTCTCTCTATCTCTCTCTCTCT
Source organism: Penaeus japonicus (assembly GCF_977035675.1). Classification (NCBI taxonomy): domain Eukaryota; kingdom Metazoa; phylum Arthropoda; class Malacostraca; order Decapoda; family Penaeidae; genus Penaeus; species Penaeus japonicus. The sequence continues at coordinate 33,647,155 of NW_028234404.1, read as the reverse complement.
CTCTCTCTCTCTCTCTCTCTCTCTCTCTCTCTCTCTCTCTCTCTCTCTCTCTCTCTCTCTCTCTCTCTCTCTCTCTCTCTCTCTCCCTCTCCTCTCTCTCCCCCTCTCTCTCTCTCTCTCTCTCTCCCCTCTTCCCTCTCTCTCGCTCTCTCTCTCTCTCTCTCTCTCTCTCTCTCTCTCTCTCTCTCTCTCTCTCTCTCTCTCTCTCTCTCTCTCTCTCTCTCTCTCTTTCTCCTCTCCCTCCCTCCCTCCCTCTCCCTCTCCCTCTCCCTCTCCCTCTCTCTCTCTCTAATTTAAACAAAACGAGTTGAAATATCTCAATTAGCTATGATACCCGTCAACATAGCATGTATCCCTTCACCTATCAAACAATGGGAAACGATATCTAGAGAGGATAGCTGTGGCAGCAATCGTATTTATTTATTAACGATACAGTTGACATATATACAGTATACAGTAGGTTACATTCGTTTTGTTTTAGTAAAGGGAGTTCTGTTGAATATTGATATGAAGCTTATGAATCGTTTGCAATCGACTGCAATTGGTCCATATGCAAATTTCGTGAATATGTATTATACATTGCTATTGCAACTAACACATGAAGAGCATGATAATGAGAATAACATAGGCCAACTGATCAGTTACGTACGTTCAGGGGGTGTTTCCATAAAAGAGAATTATATATATATATATATATATATATATATATATATATATATATATACATATATATATACATATACATATATATATATATATATATATATATATATATATAATATATATATATATATATATATATATGTGTGTGTGTGTGTGTGTGTGTGTGTGTGTGTGTGTGTGTGTGTGTGTGTATGTATGTATATATTGTATTTACACACCGACACACACACACACATATATATATATATATATATATATATATATATATATATATATATATATATATATATATATAGAGAGAGAGAGAGAGAGAGAGAGAGAGAGAGAGAGAGAGCGAGTGAGAGAGAGGGAGATAGAGAGAAAGAGAGAGAGCGAGAGAGAGAGAATGCGAGAAAGAAAGAGAGAATAGAAGTGAACAAGCGAGAGAGAAAGACAAGCAGACAAACAGAGAGAAAGGAGGATTGAGAAAAAAATGAAAAAGAATTCAGAAAGAGCGAAATAAAATGAGAGAGAGAGAAAAAAAGGAGGAGATATGAAAAAAAGAAAAAGAACTGCAAAAAGAGAAAATACAAAAACAAAGAGAGACTATCAAATAACCAATCCCAGCAACAATACTACACGAACAACAGATAGAAAAAAAATCTTAACAAATAAATAAATAAATAAAAAAAGAGCCACCATAAACTAAAATAAAAAAGCAGAAAAAAAAATTAGTAAGATCTTATCCTCGGCTCGATTCTTACAGACACAACGTTTCCGTGAGCACTAAAGAGAATTCAGATCATTTTCAGAGCAGTAATATGCAAATTTTTGCCTTTGGGAAATTTTAGGAAACTGATTCGGATTAAGCAAGCCTCGGGTTCGGAGTTTGGTTGTCACTTTCTTTCTTTCTTTCTTTCTTTCTTTCTCTTTGTCTTCCTCTTTCTTTCTCTGTCTCTCTCTGTTTCTCTGTTTCTGTTTCTGTCTTTCTGCCTCTCTCTGTCTTTCTCTGAGTCTTTTTTTCTATTTTTCTGTCTCTCTTTGTTTCTTTGTCTCTTTTCATGTCCCTCTGTCTTTCTGTCTCTCTCTCTATCTGTCTATCTGTCCTTCTTTCTATCTATCTGTTCTTCTCTCTCTGTCTGTCTGTCTCTCTCTCTCTCTCTCTCTCTCTCTCTCTCTCTCTCTCTCTCTCTCTCTCTCTCTCTCTCTCTCTCTCTCTCTCTCTCTCTCTCTCTCTTTCTCTTTCTCTCTCTCTCTCTCTCTCTCTCTCTCTCTCGCTCTCGCTCTCTCTCGCTCTCCTCTCTCCTCTCTCTCTCTCTCTCTATCTCTATCTGTATTTCTATCTCTATCTCTATTTCTATCTCTCTCTCTCTCTCTCTCTCTATCTCTATCTGTATTTCTATCTCTATCTCTCTCTCTCTCTCTCTCTCTCTCTCTCTCTCTATCTCTATCTGTATTTCTATCTCTCTCTCTCTCTCTCTCTCTCTCTCTCTCTCTCTCTCTCTCTCTCTCTCTCTCTCTCTCTCTCTCTCTCTCTCTCTCTCTCTCTCTCTCTCTCTCTCTCTCTCTCTCTCTCTCTCTCTCTCTCTCTATCTATCTATCTATCTATCTATCTATCTCTCTCTCTCTCTCTCTCTCTCTCTCTCTCTCTATCTATCTATTTCGCTCTCTCTCTCTCCCCTCTATCTCTCTCTCTCTCTCTCTCTCTCTCTCTCTCTCTCTCTCTCTCTCTCTCTCTCTCTCTATCTCTATCTCTATCTCTATCTCTATCTCTCCTCCCTCTCTCTCT
>NW_028234404.1:33604724-33607224 GCF_977035675.1 Penaeus japonicus | reverse complement strand
CTAATTAACTCGATATGCCATTTGATCAAGAGAGATCAGTGCTTTCCCGATTCGACTGAGGAGGAAATGACTATTGCTTTTGTTGTTAGTTTTGTTGTTTTGTTTGTTTGTTTGTCTTTTAGTCTTTCTTTTCTTATTATTGTTATTATTATGCTTTTTTATTTCTTCTCTTTCTTCTTATAATATTTCTGTTGTTTTTTTTTCTATTAATTATTTTTTTATCTTTTTTTTTCCTTTTTTCTTCTACTTACTTTTCTTTCCTCTTCCTCTTCTCCGTCTGATTCCTCTTTTTCTTCTTACTCTTCTACTCTTCTTACTCTTACACGTAGTCTGATTCCTCTTCTTCCTCTTCCTCTTATTCTTCCTATTCATATTCTCCTTCCTTTTCTTCTTCTTCTACTACTTCTTCGTCCTCTTCATCCTCTTCTTCTTCTCCTTCTAATTCTTCGTCCTCTTCCTTTACTCTGCTTTTTCTACTTCTCTTCTTCTTTTTCTTCTTCTTCTCTTTCTTCTCTCTCCTCTCCTTCTTCTTCCTCCTCTCCTTATTCTTCTTCCTCTTCTTTTTCTTCCTCTAATTCTTCTCCTCCTACTTCTCTCTCCTCTTTTTTTTATTTCTCTCTCCTCTTCATTTTCTACTTCTTCACCTCTATCTTTTTCATATCCTTCTTCTTCCTCCTCTTCTTCTTCTTCTTTTCCTTATCATATTTCTTTTCCTTCTTCTTTTTCTTTTCGTCCTTCTTCATTCTTCCTCTTCTTCTTCTTCTTCGTCTTCTTCTTTTCCTTTTCCTATTTCTTCTCCTCGTTCTTCTTCTTCTTCTTCTCCCCCTCCTCCTCCTCCTCCTCTCCATATTCCCATTTCTCTTCCCTCTTCTCAATCTTCTTCTTCCTCTTCCTTCACCTCTTCTTCTCCTCTTTCATCTTCTCCTTCTTCTGCTTCTTTTTTATCATTTCTTCACCCTCTTCTTCTACTTCTTTTGTCTCTCTAACTGCATCTAAGATTCTAATGGATCTCTTTCACGTATCTTATTAAAAAGAGAGAGCGAGAGGAGAGAGATAGATACAGAGAGCGAGAGAAGAGAGATAAAAAGAGTGAGAGAGAGATACAGAGAGCGAGAGGAGAGAGAGAAAAAGAGTGAGAGAGAGATACAGAGAGAGAAGAGAGAGAAAAAGAGTGAGAGATAGATACAGAGAGCGAGAGAAGAGAGAGAAAAAGAGTGAGAAATAGATACAGAGAGCGAGAGAAGAGAGAGAAAAAGAGCGAGAGAGGAGTGAAAAAGAGTGAGAGAGAGAGTAGAGAGGCAGATACAAAGAGAGAGGTTAATACAGAAAGAGAGAGAAGAGAGATGAATACAGAGAGAATAAAGATAGATACATAGAGAGAGGGAGAAGAGAGAGAGAGACATTTAGAAAGGAGAGAGGGAAGGAGAGAGAGCGTGAGAGATACGGAAAGCGAGAGAGAGAAGAAGATAGATACACAGAGAAAAGAGATAGATACACAGAGAGAGAGATATGCAGAGAGAGAACGAGAGAATAAAAAAAAAAAAGATTGATCGACAGAGAGAAAAAAAAATAGTGAAAGAGAGTGTGTGACATTGGGGAAACAGACAGATAGACAGATTTCACAGATGCAAGAAATCCCCCCCCCCCTCCCCCCAGAAAAAAAGGGAGAATTCTAAATGCTCATAAATTTTCAACCAGAATCCTCAACACTTAAAGGAGCGAGTGAGAGGAAGAAAGCTAAGTCAGCTTTGCAATGTCAGGAATTCATTAGCAAGATTCCGTTTCTCTCTTTCTCCCTCTCTCTCTCTCGTTCTCTATCTCTCTCTCGCTTTCGCTCATGTTCTCTCTCGTTCTCTCTCTCTCTCTCTCGCTTTCGCTCAAGTTCTCTCTCGTTCTCTCTCTCTCTCTCGCTTTCGCTCACGTTCTCTTTCTTTCTCTCTCTCTGTCTTTCTCTCTCGTTCTCGTTCTCTTGCTCTCGCTCAAGCTCTCTCTCTTTCTCTCTCTCTCTTTCTCTCTCGTTCTCGTTCTCTTGCTCTCGCTCGAGCTCTTTCTCTCTCTCTCTCTCTCGCTCTCTCTCTCTCTCTCTCGTTCTCTCGTTCTCTCTCTCTCTCTATCAATATTTCTATCTATCTATCTCTTTCCTTCTCTCTCTCTCTCTCTCTCTCTCTCTCTCTCTCTCTCTCTCTCTCTCTCTCTCTCTCTCTCCTCTCTCTTCTCTCTCTCTCTCTCTCTCTCTCTCTCTCTCTCTCTCTCTCTCCTCTCTCTCTCCTCTCTCTCTCTCTCTCTCTCTCTCTCTCTCTCTCTCTCTCTCTCTCTCTCTCTCTCTCTCTCTCTCTCTCTCTCTCTCTCTCTCTCTCTTTTGCTCTCTCTCTTCTTTTTTTCTTCTTTTTTCGGAGAAACGAAAACCGAAAAGTCTTGATAGAACTCGATTTTTTTTATCTTTTTAATTAGATCAAATAAATTCCTAGTTTCTTCGTAGTAATCAATCTGAAAATTTAAG
>NW_028234404.1:33597224-33599724 GCF_977035675.1 Penaeus japonicus | reverse complement strand
AATCTACAAGTAAATTGTATGGAATCGCGACACCATACACCATGCACTGTATTTTTATTTTCTTTGTTGTTGTTTTTTTTCTTTTTTCTTTTTTCTTTTTTTACTTTGATGTTGTATCTTATTTTCGTCTCAATCATATTTTATCACAATATATCGTATTATTTGTTATATTTCCCCACACTGTATATTGTAAGATAGATTTTAATATACTATGCTTCATGAAAAAAAATAGTTCATTTTCATCACAAAGTAGTGTGTATTTCATCACATTGTAGGATGATATTTCATATGTCATTGCCTTCCAAGATATACTTCATAACACAACAGTATGTATTCTATCACGAAGCAGTATATATTTCATCACAATGTAATCCATGCTTTATCCCACTTCACTATCTGTCTCGTCATGATTTAACCCATGCTTCATCACACCATCACCACACTACACCATCAAACAATCTCACTCAACCTGTAGCCTAAAGATCATCACAACTCAGCATCATCACACAACACTACATAAATTCCACTACACCGCAGTTCCCTCACACTACAGTACATATCTCACCCTAAAATATACATTTCATCATACGATCTAATTCACACAGTAGTCCAAAAGCTTATCATTCTCCTTTCTCCCTGAAGTTCCCACATCAAGTTGAAATTCTCTTGATATTTGCATACATCAATTACCTCGCCACAAAGCCCTTCTGTTCCAGATACCCATAAGGAAAGAGAGGCAAGCTATATGCTGATGCTTTGGCTGGTCTGAGGCGAAAGAGAAAGAGAGGAGGGGGGGGAGTGAGGGAGGGAGAAAAAGAGAGAGAGAGAGAGAGGGAGAGGGGGAAGAAGGGGAGAGAGGGGATGGGGATGGGGATGGGGATGGGGATGGGGATGGGGGATGGGGGATGGGAGAGGGTGGGGGAAATAGAGAGAGAAAGAGAGAGAAAGGGGAGGGGGGAGGGAGGGGAAAGAAAGAGAGAGAGAGAGAGAGAGAGAGAGAGAGAGAGCGAGAGAGGGAGACAGAGAGAGAGAGAGAGAGAGAGAGAGAGAGAGAGAGAGAGAGAGAGAGAGAGAGGGAGGGAGGGAGACACACACAGAGAGAGGGGGGGAGAGACAGACAGACAGACAGACAGATAGAAAGACATATGGCAACAGAGACAAAGAGAGATAGATAGAGAGGGTTGGGAGGGAGGAAGGGAGAGAGGGGAGATAATATAGAGAAAAGAGAGAGAGGGGTGGGTGGGACATACGCCACAGGGACTCACACAGAAGCCCCATTTGCTGTGTCTAACATGCAGAGAAAAGGACTTACTCACATCCATGCCTCGTCTTTTGTGCAGAGAGAGAGAAGGTGGGCGTTGGTTGTAATGAAACACGGAGGTGGCAGGGAGGAAGAGGGAAAGAAAGGGAGGAAGAGAGAAAGAGAGGGAGGGAGGGAGTGGGGGGAAGAGAGAGAGAGAGGGAGGAAGAGGGAAAGAGAGGTAGGTAGAGGGGAAGAGAGGGACGGAGAGGGTAAGAGAGGGAGAGGGAAAGAGAGGGAGGGAGAAAGAAAGAGAGTGAGGGAGAGGGGAAGAGAGGGAGGGAGAGGGGAAGAGAGGGAGGGAGAGGGTAAGAGAGGGAGGGAGAGAGGAAGAGGGAAAGAGAGGGGAGGAGAGCGAGGGAGACAGAAAGAGAAGGAGTGAGGGAAAGAGATTGAGGGAGAGAGAAAGAGAGGGAGGGAGAGGGGGGGAGGGAGAGGGGAAGAGATGGGGAGAGGGAAAGAGAGGGGAAGAGAGGGAGGGAAAGGGGAGGAGAGGGAGGGAGAGGGTAAAAGACGGAGGAAGAGGGAAAGAGAGGAAGGGAGGAAGAGAGAGGGAAAGAGAAAGAGTGAGGAAAAGAGGGGGAGTGAGGGAAAGAGAGGGAGGAAGAGAGAAAGAGAGGGAAAGAGAGGGAGGGAGAGAGAAAGAGAGGGAAGAGAGGGAGGGAGAGGGAGAGCGAAAGAGAAGGAGGGAGGGAAAGAGAGGGAGGGGTGGAAAAAGAGGGAGAGAGATAGAAAGAGAGGGAGGGAGAGGGGAAGAGAGGGAGGGAGAGGGGAAGAGAGGGAGGGAGAGGTAAGAGAGGGAGGGAGAGGGAAAGAGAATGAGGGAGAGGGAAAGAGAGGGAAAATGAGGGAGGGAGAGGGAAAACAAGGGAGGGAGAGGGGGGGGAAGAGAGAAAGAGAGGGAGGGATAAAGAGAAAGAAGTGGATCAGAGAAAGAGAGGGGGAAGAGAGAAAGAGAGGGAAGGAGAGAGAAAGAGAAGTAGGGAGAGAGAGAGAGGGCGAACAGAGAAAGAGAGGGAGGGAGAGAGAAAAACAGGGAGGAAGAGAGAAAGAGAAGGGATAGAAGGAAAGAGATGAAAGGGGAGAGAAAGGAAAGGAGAATGGATTTTTATTTTTTTTTTTTTTTTTTTTTTTAATCTATAAAGTTAAAGTATAAACATATAATTCAAAAAGGGATTCCTATGACATGATTAGATGTAA
>NW_028234404.1:33574724-33579724 GCF_977035675.1 Penaeus japonicus | reverse complement strand
GTGTATACATATACACACACACACACACACACACACACACACACACACACACACACACACACACACACACACATATATATATATATATATATATATATATATATATATATATATATATATATATATATATACATATACATATATATACACATACAGATAGATTGATAGATATGTAGATAATAATATAGATATATGTTTATACAAATACATATATATGAATATGTATACATATACAATATTGGAGGAGAGAGAGCGAGAGAGAGAGGGGAGAGAGAGAGAGAGAGAGAGAGAGAGAGAGAGAGAGAGAGAGAGAGAGAGATAGATAATGAGATATAGATATATCATAATAGACAAATGAAAGGATGGATAGACAGGCAGAGGCAAAATAAGATACATATTTAGGAAGATCGACTTTTAAATGTTTCCCCTTCCAATATGATTCATTTTCTTTTTTAGGTTGAATCGTTTTTTTAAATATTTTAGGGGATACTTAAGAATTAGAATTTCAACATCTTGAATAAGGATGAAGAATAAGGGATGAAGAGGTAACGAGACAGATGGGACAGACACCTATGTACCATCTACATTCTTGTTGTTTTACTTAACATACACATCGGAGATGGTTTAGCTCAGTGAAGTTGCACTTGCAAAGTCTCGATTTCGCCCGCCCGCCCCTTCGCCTAGTCGACTCATCTGCGAGGGAGTACCCGCATCACCTGGAGTCAAAGTCGGGAAAAGAAATCATGTTCTACGGAGACTGGTGATAGGACTAATCTTGGCTTCTGATGCATAGGGGACGTGACATCACTTCCTTGACGTGACATCACTTCCTCTTGTTAAATCACACTATGTATATATATATACATCTATATCTTAATTTCTCACGTATACATTAATTCAAAGAGATATGATAATAATACATCTACAAACTGCGGTGACAGTATCTTCTCTCTCCTTCTTGTCCTATTTGCCTCTTAATTTCGGGACGAAGCCTTGCTTTTGTTTCCATTTTACGATTAACCGGAAAATAAAGTTACGTACTAGAGCGAGACGCAGCGGCAGGAAGTGAATGGCTGGCATCCGGCAAGACCTATCATGCAATACACTACGACCATCCATACAATACAGCTGTTCTTCTGGAAGGTACGTGGATCTGGTCTTCCGAGTCCTTTCATACAAAGCAGTCTTCTGTGTTGCCTCTTTAGCAATAGAGTTTACACGAGTATCCCATTACATTGAGGGAAATTTCGGGCGTATTATTTCTGAATTATAGTTTATTTGAATAGCCTAATGGTTCTCAAGCTATTTTCATTGATAGGATCCTATACTCATGTCGTTCTTTCTGCGGCATATATATATATATATATATATATATATATATATATATATATATATATATATATATATATATAATCCCCCCTCCCCCCCGCGTGAATAAGCCTTTATAATAGAGTGCCTTTTCGCCTGCTTAATAAAACAGAGTTTAAACAAAACATAGTATATATAGCTTATGCCCAAATGACAAACATATCAATTACTAGAATTATGAAATTAACATACAACATCCGTAGATTTCATTTCATTTCGAAACTGTCAGAACTAATATAAGGCGCCACATACTCATAACCTTAAACCTAAATATATAATATATGTGTAGGCAAACGTGTTTATCTTTGTGTCTCTGCATTTGCACGTATGCAAATAACCTTAAAACCACAAAAGAGAAATTAAAAGAGAAATTAAATCTGACAATAATAAACCCTTCCGACGCCTAAGGGAGACTAAGTATAAAGTAACGAAGAATAAGTTTATAAATTCTCTTGATCAAAAGTTACTCTTGAGGATTGTTTGAACCGAGATCAAGGTGAGAGCAATTGCAAGGTTTGCAATCTTGGGATTAATTATTTGATATCTGGAGGAGTTTGGGATTTGGGAGAGGCGGGGAGTGGGGGGGTTAATTAAAGATTGCATTCATGATGTAGATGGGATTAGGATTAGGACTTTGATGAGGATGGCAGTGATGGTGTGTGTATGGTTATGAGGATGAGAATAATGGGATTATAGATGTGAAAAAGATTTTAGTGCATAGTTGACAAAATAATATGCAATCACCGGATGCAAACAAACCTCCACATACACACAACAGGCAAACTCCATATATTCAACACTCACACACACACACATACAAACACACACACACATACAAACACACACACACACACACACACACACACACACACACACACACACACACACACACACACACACACACACACACACACACACACACACACACACACACATACAAACACACACACACACACACACATACTATCACACACACACATACATACAAACACACACACACACGTAATACACACGTACACATACTATCACACACACACATACATACATACAAACACACACACACACACACACACACACACACAAACACACACACACAAGCGCGCGCACATAAAGCTACAGACACACATATTCGCGCACAGGGGCAATACATAACAATATTTTACACTCATACAACATAATACATACATATAAAAGATAGATACACAGAGATATACTGATATATATATATATATATATATATATATATATATATATATATATATATAATATATATATATATATATAATTACATATACATATACATAACTATACGTATATAATATATATATATATATATATATATATATATATATATATATATATATATATATACATATAATATATATGTGTATATATGTATGTATATATATATATAATATATATATATATATATGTATGTATATATATATATATATATATATATATATATATATATATATATATATACATATATAAATATATATATGTATATATATAGAGAGAGAGAGAGCGAGAGAGAGAAAAAGAGAGAGAGACAGAGGGATACTTATTCGTAACAGCCATCACATGATCTCCTAAATACCAGGGATTTTTTTTTTTTTTTTTTTTACATGTACCTACCCTCATGAAATTTCTATTGCCTCAAGAGGGTTATTCCTTCCTTGAACATCTATTATATATGCCTTCTTTCGGGGTGTCCATTTAGTTTTCACTTTACTCAATTGAATCTTTCATTTGATGCCTTTTCAGTGCTGGACGAACCTCCCTTTCAATCGTGTTTCGACAGTTAAAATAGGTATTTCTTTTAGTGTATCTTAACATTTAGTGTTATCTACAAACACTAATGTTTTTGTCTTGTTTTCCTGGTTCTTATGTATCTATTATTTTCTGTGTATATTTTGGTGAATAGATTAAAATGTATATAAAAAAATAGTGAAAATACTGAAAAAAGTGAAAATAAACAGAGATGTATTTTGTGTTTATAGCACAGTTATGTGTGTATGGTTTCAGTTTATACTAACTAAGTGGCTGTACTTCATTTTTTTCTTAGGATTTTCATTCATCATAATCAATTTCATATTAATAAGATTCTAGCCAATAAAAAGGCATTTATCAAAAAGAGAAATAAAAAAAGACGAATCCTAACTTTGTTCACCTCTGAAGAATAACAAAAGGTTTAAAGAAAAAATGTTGATATACATTATTACTGTTTTATGATACATAATCAAATCAAAATCTGACCTGCTTAATATAAAGTCGTACCTTATAAAAAATATCACAAGTTAATCTTTCTGAGTAAAGATTTGAGACATACCTGGTAACAAACCATAGTTCATTATTTCCTCACTTTATTGTCTTCTCCGAATAAATAGACACCTTCCATAACAACAAACCCCTTTTCAGGTGGACTGACTCCAGCTGATAACAGCGTCTTTGGTAACAACATACAAAATGCGAGAGACAAAGGCCTTCAGAAGTCGGTCAACTGCAGCAGGCTGTAGACGGCCTCCTGCGTCTGCTCCACCGTCGGCACCTTGAAGGGGCTCTTGATGGGGCTCCAGGCGGTCGACGCGCCGCCCTCAAGGCTCACGTGCTGCGGCTGCTCGGCGATGTCCACCAGCGTCTGCTCCTCCAGCTGGGTGTTCTGCAGGAGCTCCTGCTGCTGCTGGTGCCGCTGGACCTGCTCGGCGTGGTCGGTGCGGATGTGCTCGAGCACCTGCGTCTTCTTGCCGTAGATCTGGCCGCACTCCTCGCACTGGAACACGGGTCGGTTCCCCGAGTGGATCTTCATGTGGTTCGCCAGCCGCCGCAGCGCGTTGAACCGCCGCCCGCACAGCGTGCACTGGCACTCCGACTTGGCGACCTTCTTCTCCCCGTGCGAAAACTTCTCGTGGTTCTCCAGCGTCTCGTGGGTCTTGAACCGCCTGCGGCACTTGCGGCACTCGTACTTCTCGTTGGCTCTGAGGTAGCGCAGGTACGGCCCCTTGTTCTTCTTCTTCCGGGGCGCCTCGCTGGCGTCGGGCTCCAGCTTGGGCTGCGGCTGCGCCTCGGCGTCCCTCCCCTGCGGCAGGTGCTTCGTCTCCAGGTGGAAGGAGAGCTTGAAGGCCGAGAAGAAGACCTTGTAGCAGTGGGGGCAGATGGCGATGTTGGCGCTCTCCCGCTCCTCCTCCGAGTGCTCCCAGATGTGGCTGCGGAACTCGTTGGCCGTCGCGCTGCTGAAGGGACAGGCCTTGCAGGCGAACGCGTCCACGTCCTCGTGGTTCTGGTTGACCCGGTGCAGCAGCAGGTGGTCGCGGGTGTAGAAGTGGATGTTGCACGTCTTGCAGGCGAATTTCAGGTCCCGCACTGACTTCACCTTGTGAGTCAGCCGCACGTGCTTCTTGTAAGCGTCCATGTTTGTGAGCTTGTGGTCACACATTGGGCACTCAAACGGATGATGATTCCGATGCTTGTTCATGTGATCGAACAGCTGGTCTTTGGTCGTGAAGTCAAGCTGGCAGATGGTGCACACGGGCGAGCGCTGCGAGTGCATCTGCTTCTTATGGACGTCCATGGCCTCCTTGCTGGAGAGCTGGACATGGCACTCCCCGCACTTCTCCTTCAAGGCGCCCATG